>NW_026047769.1:147500-152500 GCF_023864345.2 Schistocerca serialis cubense | reverse complement strand
GTTAGCAGGCTAGAGTCTCGTTCGTTATCGGAATTAACCAGACAAATCGCTCCACCAACTAAGAACGGCCATGCACCACCACCCACCGAATCAAGAAAGAGCTATCAATCTGTCAATCCTTCCGGTGTCCGGGCCTGGTGAGGTTTCCCGTGTTGAGTCAAATTAAGCCGCAGGCTCCACTCCTGGTGGTGCCCTTCCGTCAATTCCTTTAAGTTTCAGCTTTGCAACCATACTTCCCCCGGAACCCAAAAGCTTTGGTTTCCCGGAGGCTGCCCGCCGAGTCATCGGAGGAACTGCGGCGGATCGCTGGCTGGCATCGTTTATGGTTAGAACTAGGGCGGTATCTGATCGCCTTCGAACCTCTAACTTTCGTTCTTGATTAATGAAAACATACTTGGCAAATGCTTTCGCTTCTGTTCGTCTTGCGACGATCCAAGAATTTCACCTCTAACGTCGCAATACGAATGCCCCCGCCTGTCCCTATTAATCATTACCTCGGGTTCCGAAAACCAACAAAATAGAACCGAGGTCCTATTCCATTATTCCATGCACACAGTATTCAGGCGGGCTTGCCTGCTTTAAGCACTCTAATTTGTTCAAAGTAAACGTGCCGGCCCACCGAGACACTCAATAAAGAGCACCCTGGTAGGATTTCAACGGGGTCCGCCTCGGGACGCACGAGCACGCACGAGGCGGTCGCACGCCTTCGGCTCGCCCCACCGGCAGGACGTCCCACGATACATGCCAGTTAAACACCGACGGGCGGTGAACCAACAGCGTGGGACACAAATCCAACTACGAGCTTTTTAACCGCAACAACTTTAATATACGCTATTGGAGCTGGAATTACCGCGGCTGCTGGCACCAGACTTGCCCTCCAATAGATACTCGTTAAAGGATTTAAAGTGTACTCATTCCGATTACGGGGCCTCGGATGAGTCCCGTATCGTTATTTTTCGTCACTACCTCCCCGTGCCGGGAGTGGGTAATTTGCGCGCCTGCTGCCTTCCTTGGATGTGGTAGCCGTTTCTCAGGCTCCCTCTCCGGAATCGAACCCTGATTCCCCGTTACCCGTTACAACCATGGTAGGCGCAGAACCTACCATCGACAGTTGATAAGGCAGACATTTGAAAGATGCGTCGCCGGTACGAGGACCGTGCGATCAGCCCAAAGTTATTCAGAGTCACCAAGGCAAACGGACCGGACGAGCCGACCGATTGGTTTTGATCTAATAAAAGCGTCCCTTCCATCTCTGGTCGGGACTCTGTTTGCATGTATTAGCTCTAGAATTACCACAGTTATCCAAGTAACGTGGGTACGATCTAAGGAACCATAACTGATTTAATGAGCCATTCGCGGTTTCACCTTAATGCGGCTTGTACTGAGACATGCATGGCTTAATCTTTGAGACAAGCATATGACTACTGGCAGGATCAACCAGGGAGCTGCGTCAACTAGAGCTGAGCAGCCGGCCGCCCGGGAGTGTGTCCCGGGGGCCCGCGCGAACACGCAAGCGTCCGCTCAATTATTCTGCAAACAGGAGGAGGCTGAGCTCCCCTGCACAACACACCTCGAAACCCTCTCAGGTCCCGGCGGCGCGCAGCGCCGTCCTAAGTACTTGGTCGGGTTCGAGAGAGGCGCAATCGCCCGGAGTTAGGCGAGTAGACGCTTTAGGTGCGACCACCCGTGCTCCCAACTGAGCTTGCCGCTGCCGACAGAGGCCCGGGAGCGTGCTGTCGTGGCATTGCCGGCGGGAGACAACACGCGCCACCTACGGTGACCGGCAGCTCCAACGCCAGCGCCACAGAAGGACAAAAGCCCCACTTGGGTGCCGAAGCGAACTCTCCCAGCACAGCGCACGCGCCAACACGTCCGCACAGCTGCGATACAAACCACCTGCGAGAACCGCTGGGGCGACCGAGCAGCAGACGGCGTCGCGGCGCCGAGCGCCGGGCGGCGGCGCATCCTCAGCGCACACAGTCCTCAATCGGACCAGCACACTGCAGATGGCCACCGCGCTTCGCACCGGGCCCGCGAGGACCTACTTTGGCCGCAAGGCGCCGCGAGCAGGGGGCCCCGGCGCGCAGCTGCGCCGCCTGCCGCGTCCGTCGGCCGGCGCGCCTGCCACTGGCCGCCCCCACCAGCCGGCTGTAGCGCGTGCGCCCACGCACCGCGCTGCCAGCACGCCGGGCGGCCCCCCCTCACCGGCCGGGGACAGTCTCACCCAGCCACCGCCGCGTATCGCCTCACACCCAGATCCCCTTTCACGTTCGTGGGCATGGTGGGTATCCCTGAAACAACCAGTTAATAGCTCGACCGATCGTCGCCAACACTGATTCACCTCTAGCGAGAACAACCGCACCACAACGGGTTACCTGTTGTTCATTTGCGTAACGTCACCAGCAAACGTAGACGTCCATCGCCATTTGCAACGAGTATTGCATGCCTGTGTCAGGTGTCACAACACACTACGTCTGCCCACATAGACGCAACAACATGTGCACGCCTCGAGAACACGTGGAAGGTAGCCCCCGTACGTATGCGGTGTCCATTGCGCGAACGACTGTCAGCCGGCCTCTGCAGGATGTCGCAGATGTGGAACGCGGTGCAACATGCTATCACGGTGTGTGAGAAGAGACGACTACGTCCGAATACACGCTCCACTACATCAACAGACTGCTCATGCTGATCGCCATCGAGGGCGTCCGTTCCTCCCACACGTCTGAATGGCGTACCACACTGCAATCCAGCTCTTATAGGGAGACGACACGTAGCTGCGTGCACAATATTTGGACTGTATGGTCTGCCGTTGCTAGGCGCAGTCGTCGTACGGTCACACATGTGCCACGCTGTATCATTCAGTACATACGGACCAATGTGCAGTACAGTTTGTGGGTTTTGCGTACATCGGCGGACAGGTGACAGGCCGTACCACAACGTAGGCTGAGTACGTCGGCATGCGAAGGGCATTGAACATGCAAACTTCTCAACGACCAGCTTGCGAAGGCAGGGGGGAAGGGGGGGGGGGGCATGTACGTCCTGCTGCTATCCACATTACAGTGTATAGCAGGAGCATGTGGAAAGTCAGCAACACCTGCAAGGTGTTTAACATGACGCGATACACAGGGGACCGGGCAGTGCGAATAGCGAACTATATTGCGAGGGTTGCGGTTAGGCAACACTACACTAATTTAACGAGTTGCATAACAATTACAGAGCAGGTTAAGGCGCAATATAGGTTAGGTTAAGGCACAACATGGGTTACGTTAAAGCACAACATGGGTTACGTTAAAGCACAACATGGGTTACGTTAAAGCACAACATGGGTTACGTTAAAGCACAATTTAGGTTACGTTAAAGCACAATTTAGGTTACGTTGAAGCACAATTTAGGTTACGTTGAAGCACAATTTAGGTTACGTTGAAGCACAATTTAGGTTACGTTGAAGCACAATTTAGGTTACGTTGAAGCACAATTTAGGTTACGTTGAAGCACAAATTAGGTTACGTTGAGGCACAAATTAGGTTACGTTGAGGCACAAATTAGGTTACGTTGAGGCACAAATTAGGTTACGTTGAGGCACAAATTAGGTTACGTTGAGGCACAATATGGGTTAGGTTGAGGCACAATATGGGTTAGGTTGAGGCACAATATGGGTTAGGTTGAGGCACAATATGGGTTAGGTTGAGGCACAATATGGGTTAGGTTGAGGCACAAATTGGGTTAGGTTGAGGCACAATATGGGTTAGGTTAAGGCACAATATGGGTTAGGTTAAGGCACAATATGGGTTAGGTTAAGGTACAATATGGGTTAGGTTAAGGTACAATATGGGTTAGGTTAAGGTACAATATGGGTTAGGTTAAGGTACAATATGGGTTAGGTTAAGGCACAATATGGGTTAGGTTAAGGCACAACATGGGTTAGGTTAAGGCACAACATGGGTTAGGTTAAGGCACAACATGGGTTAGGTTAAGGCACAACATGGGTTAGGTTAAGGCACAACATGGGTTAGGTTAAGGCACAATATGGGTTAGGTTAAGGCACAATATGGGTTAGGTTAAGGCACAACATGGGTTAGGTTAAGGCACAATATGGGTTAGGTTAAGGCACAACATGGGTTAGGTTAAGGCACAACATGGGTTAGGTTAAGGTACAATATGGGTTAGGTTAAGGTACAATATGGGTTAGGTTAAGGTACAATATGGGTTAGGTTAAGGTACAATATGGGTTAGGTTAAGGTACAATATGGGTTAGGTTAAGGTACAATATGGGTTAGGTTAAGGTACAATATGGGTTAGGTTAAGGTACAATATGGGTTAGGTTAAGGTACAATATGGGTTAGGTTAAGGTACAATATGGGTTAGGTTAAGGCACAACATGGGTTAGGTTAAGGCACAACATGGGTTAGGTTAAGGCACAACATGGGTTAGGTTAAGGCACAACATGGGTTAGGTTAAGGCACAACATGGGTTAGGTTAAGGCACAACATGGGTTAGGTTAAGGCACAACATGGGTTAGGTTAAGGCACAACATGGGTTAGGTTAAGGCACAACATGGGTTAGGTTAAGGCACAACATGGGTTAGGTTAAGGCACAACATGGGTTAGGTTAAGGTACAATATGGGTTAGGTTAAGGCACAACATGGGTTAGGTTAAGGCACAACATGGGTTAGGTTAAGGCACAACATGGGTTAGGTTAAGGCACAACATGGGTTAGGTTAAGGCACAACATGGGTTAGGTTAAGGCACAACATGGGTTAGGTTAAGGCACAACATAGGTTAGGTTAAGGCACAACATAGGTTAGGTTAAGGCACAACATACGTTAGGTTAAGGCACAACGTAGGTTAGGTTAAGGCACAACGTAGGTTAGGTTAAGGCGCAATGTAGGTTAGGTTAAGGTACGATATAGCTGAGGTTAAGGTACAATATCGCTTAGGTTAAGGTACACATTGTTGTAGGGAAAGGTGTATTGGGGGGGGGGGGGGCGGCAGGTTCGTTG
>NW_026047769.1:135000-142500 GCF_023864345.2 Schistocerca serialis cubense | reverse complement strand
CCGATCCGAGTCGTTTGCTCGCGGCTTCAGCATATCAAGCAAGCCGGAGATCTCACCCATTTAAAGTTTGAGAATAGGTTGAGGTCGTTTCGGCCCCAAGGCCTCTAATCATTCGCTTTACCGGATGAGACTCGTACGAGCACCAGCTATCCTGAGGGAAACTTCGGAGGGAACCAGCTACTAGATGGTTCGATTAGTCTTTCGCCCCTATACCCAGCTCCGACGATCGATTTGCACGTCAGAATCGCTACGGACCTCCATCAGGGTTTCCCCTGACTTCGTCCTGGCCAGGCATAGTTCACCATCTTTCGGGTCCCAACGTGTACGCTCTAGGTGCGCCTCACCTCGCAATGAGGACGAGACGCCCCGGGAGTGCGGAGGCCGCCGCCCCGTGAAGGGCGGGGAAGCCCCATCCTCCCTCGGCCCGCGCAAGGCGAGACCTTCACTTTCATTACGCCTTTAGGTTTCGTACAGCCCAATGACTCGCGCACATGTTAGACTCCTTGGTCCGTGTTTCAAGACGGGTCGTGAAATTGTCCAAAGCTGAAGCGCCGCTGACGGGAGCGATTATTCCGCCCGAGAGCATCCCGAGCCAACAGCGGCGCGGGTCCGGGGCCGGGCCAGGTAGGTCCGTCATCCGGGAAGAACCGCGCGCGCTTGCCGGGAGCCCGAGCGCCCAAAGGGGCGAATCGACTCCTCCAGATATACCGCCGGGCAGCCAGCCAGGACACCGGGGCTCTGCCCAACAGACGCGAACCGAGGCCCGCGGAAGGACAGGCTGCGCACCCGGGCCGTAGGCCGGCACCCAGCGGGTCGCGACGTCCTACTAGGGGAGAAGTGCGGCCCACCGCACACCGGAACGGCCCCACCCCGCGGCGAGTGGAAAGGCAACCGGACACGACCCCGCCGCGGATTGCTCCGCGCGGGCGGCCGGCCCCATCTGCCGAGGGCGGAGGCCAGTGGCCGGATGGGCGTGAATCTCACCCGTTCGACCTTTCGGACTTCTCACGTTTACCCCAGAACGGTTTCACGTACTTTTGAACTCTCTCTTCAAAGTTCTTTTCAACTTTCCCTCACGGTACTTGTTCGCTATCGGTCTCGTGGTCATATTTAGTCTCAGATGGAGTTTACCACCCACTTGGAGCTGCACTCTCAAGCAACCCGACTCGAAGGAGAGGTCCCGCCGACGCTCGCACCGGCCGCTACGGGCCTGGCACCCTCTACGGGCCGTGGCCTCATTCAAGTTGGACTTGGGCTCGGCGCGAGGCGTCGGGGTAGTGGACCCTCCCAAACACCACATGCCACGACAGGCGGCAGCCTGCGGGGTTCGGTGCTGGACTCTTCCCTGTTCGCTCGCCGCTACTGGGGGAATCCTTGTTAGTTTCTTTTCCTCCGCTTAGTAATATGCTTAAATTCAGCGGGTAGTCTCGCCTGCTCTGAGGTCGTTGTACGAGGTGTCGCACGCCACACCGCCAGCCGGCTGTGCACGCTACCGAGTAAGTACCGGTATGCGAACCGCCAGGCGACGGGCGCGCATCGCACGTTTAAGGAGACGCGGCCGGCCCCACAGGCGGCCACGACACTCCCAGGTCTGCGAAGCGGGGCAAACGCCGCGCGCTTCAGTATACGTAGCCGACCCTCAGCCAGACGTGGCCCGGGAACGGAATCCATGGACCGCAATGTGCGTTCGAAACGTCGATGTTCATGTGTCCTGCAGTTCACATGTCGACGCGCAATTTGCTGCGTTCTTCATCGACCCACGAGCCGAGTGATCCACCGTCCTGGGTGATCTTTTCATAGTTTCCACCATCTCTTTCGAGACAGTTGCATAGGCGGGACTGAGGCGTGTGGCGGCCCTGTTCCAGCGTTCAGTGTCCAACGGCCTCACGGCCGATGGGCGTCGTACGGCTCCACACCGGAGCGGACAGGCAGTCGGGCGAAAGTCATTCAAAACCGGCGCCAGGCGCCAGGTGCCGCAGGCCAGCCGCTCCAGCGCTTCAGCGCTCGTACCACACAACATTGCCTTTAGTTTTGAGACGAACGCGTGGTTCCGCACGCGGCGCACGGCTACTGCGAGCCGTACAGGTAGCTGCGTGTTGCGCGACACGACACGCACATCGAAAGACATGCAGTCTAGTCGGTAATGATCCTTCCGCAGGTTCACCTACGGAAACCTTGTTACGACTTTTACTTCCTCTAAATGATCAAGTTTGGTCATCTTTCCGGTAGCATCGGCAACGACAGAGTCAATGCCGCGTACCAGTCCGAAGACCTCACTAAATCATTCAATCGGTAGTAGCGACGGGCGGTGTGTACAAAGGGCAGGGACGTAATCAACGCGAGCTTATGACTCGCGCTTACTGGGAATTCCTCGTTCATGGGGAACAATTGCAAGCCCCAATCCCTAGCACGAAGGAGGTTCAGCGGGTTACCCCGACCTTTCGGCCTAGGAAGACACGCTGATTCCTTCAGTGTAGCGCGCGTGCGGCCCAGAACATCTAAGGGCATCACAGACCTGTTATTGCTCAATCTCGTGCGGCTAGAAGCCGCCTGTCCCTCTAAGAAGAAAAGTAATCGCTGACAGCACGAAGGATGTCACGCGACTAGTTAGCAGGCTAGAGTCTCGTTCGTTATCGGAATTAACCAGACAAATCGCTCCACCAACTAAGAACGGCCATGCACCACCACCCACCGAATCAAGAAAGAGCTATCAATCTGTCAATCCTTCCGGTGTCCGGGCCTGGTGAGGTTTCCCGTGTTGAGTCAAATTAAGCCGCAGGCTCCACTCCTGGTGGTGCCCTTCCGTCAATTCCTTTAAGTTTCAGCTTTGCAACCATACTTCCCCCGGAACCCAAAAGCTTTGGTTTCCCGGAGGCTGCCCGCCGAGTCATCGGAGGAACTGCGGCGGATCGCTGGCTGGCATCGTTTATGGTTAGAACTAGGGCGGTATCTGATCGCCTTCGAACCTCTAACTTTCGTTCTTGATTAATGAAAACATACTTGGCAAATGCTTTCGCTTCTGTTCGTCTTGCGACGATCCAAGAATTTCACCTCTAACGTCGCAATACGAATGCCCCCGCCTGTCCCTATTAATCATTACCTCGGGTTCCGAAAACCAACAAAATAGAACCGAGGTCCTATTCCATTATTCCATGCACACAGTATTCAGGCGGGCTTGCCTGCTTTAAGCACTCTAATTTGTTCAAAGTAAACGTGCCGGCCCACCGAGACACTCAATAAAGAGCACCCTGGTAGGATTTCAACGGGGTCCGCCTCGGGACGCACGAGCACGCACGAGGCGGTCGCACGCCTTCGGCTCGCCCCACCGGCAGGACGTCCCACGATACATGCCAGTTAAACACCGACGGGCGGTGAACCAACAGCGTGGGACACAAATCCAACTACGAGCTTTTTAACCGCAACAACTTTAATATACGCTATTGGAGCTGGAATTACCGCGGCTGCTGGCACCAGACTTGCCCTCCAATAGATACTCGTTAAAGGATTTAAAGTGTACTCATTCCGATTACGGGGCCTCGGATGAGTCCCGTATCGTTATTTTTCGTCACTACCTCCCCGTGCCGGGAGTGGGTAATTTGCGCGCCTGCTGCCTTCCTTGGATGTGGTAGCCGTTTCTCAGGCTCCCTCTCCGGAATCGAACCCTGATTCCCCGTTACCCGTTACAACCATGGTAGGCGCAGAACCTACCATCGACAGTTGATAAGGCAGACATTTGAAAGATGCGTCGCCGGTACGAGGACCGTGCGATCAGCCCAAAGTTATTCAGAGTCACCAAGGCAAACGGACCGGACGAGCCGACCGATTGGTTTTGATCTAATAAAAGCGTCCCTTCCATCTCTGGTCGGGACTCTGTTTGCATGTATTAGCTCTAGAATTACCACAGTTATCCAAGTAACGTGGGTACGATCTAAGGAACCATAACTGATTTAATGAGCCATTCGCGGTTTCACCTTAATGCGGCTTGTACTGAGACATGCATGGCTTAATCTTTGAGACAAGCATATGACTACTGGCAGGATCAACCAGGGAGCTGCGTCAACTAGAGCTGAGCAGCCGGCCGCCCGGGAGTGTGTCCCGGGGGCCCGCGCGAACACGCAAGCGTCCGCTCAATTATTCTGCAAACAGGAGGAGGCTGAGCTCCCCTGCACAACACACCTCGAAACCCTCTCAGGTCCCGGCGGCGCGCAGCGCCGTCCTAAGTACTTGGTCGGGTTCGAGAGAGGCGCAATCGCCCGGAGTTAGGCGAGTAGACGCTTTAGGTGCGACCACCCGTGCTCCCAACTGAGCTTGCCGCTGCCGACAGAGGCCCGGGAGCGTGCTGTCGTGGCATTGCCGGCGGGAGACAACACGCGCCACCTACGGTGACCGGCAGCTCCAACGCCAGCGCCACAGAAGGACAAAAGCCCCACTTGGGTGCCGAAGCGAACTCTCCCAGCACAGCGCACGCGCCAACACGTCCGCACAGCTGCGATACAAACCACCTGCGAGAACCGCTGGGGCGACCGAGCAGCAGACGGCGTCGCGGCGCCGAGCGCCGGGCGGCGGCGCATCCTCAGCGCACACAGTCCTCAATCGGACCAGCACACTGCAGATGGCCACCGCGCTTCGCACCGGGCCCGCGAGGACCTACTTTGGCCGCAAGGCGCCGCGAGCAGGGGGCCCCGGCGCGCAGCTGCGCCGCCTGCCGCGTCCGTCGGCCGGCGCGCCTGCCACTGGCCGCCCCCACCAGCCGGCTGTAGCGCGTGCGCCCACGCACCGCGCTGCCAGCACGCCGGGCGGCCCCCCCTCACCGGCCGGGGACAGTCTCACCCAGCCACCGCCGCGTATCGCCTCACACCCAGATCCCCTTTCACGTTCGTGGGCATGGTGGGTATCCCTGAAACAACCAGTTAATAGCTCGACCGATCGTCGCCAACACTGATTCACCTCTAGCGAGAACAACCGCACCACAACGGGTTACCTGTTGTTCATTTGCGTAACGTCACCAGCAAACGTAGACGTCCATCGCCATTTGCAACGAGTATTGCATGCCTGTGTCAGGTGTCACAACACACTACGTCTGCCCACATAGACGCAACAACATGTGCACGCCTCGAGAACACGTGGAAGGTAGCCCCCGTACGTATGCGGTGTCCATTGCGCGAACGACTGTCAGCCGGCCTCTGCAGGATGTCGCAGATGTGGAACGCGGTGCAACATGCTATCACGGTGTGTGAGAAGAGACGACTACGTCCGAATACACGCTCCACTACATCAACAGACTGCTCATGCTGATCGCCATCGAGGGCGTCCGTTCCTCCCACACGTCTGAATGGCGTACCACACTGCAATCCAGCTCTTATAGGGAGACGACACGTAGCTGCGTGCACAATATTTGGACTGTATGGTCTGCCGTTGCTAGGCGCAGTCGTCGTACGGTCACACATGTGCCACGATGTATCATTCAGTACATACGGACCAATGTGCAGTACAGTTTGTGGGTTTTGCGTACATCGGCGGACAGGTGACAGGCCGTACCACAACGTAGGCTGAGTACGTCGGCATGCGAAGGGCATTGAACATGCAAACTTCTCAACGACCAGCTTGCGAAGGCAGGGGGGAAGGGGGGGGGGGCATGTACGTCCTGCTGCTATCCACATTACAGTGTATAGCAGGAGCATGTGGAAAGTCAGCAACACCTGCAAGGTGTTTAACATGACGCGATACACAGGGGACCGGGCAGTGCGAATAGCGAACTATATTGCGAGGGTTGCGGTTAGGCAACACTACACTAATTTAACGAGTTGCATAACAATTACAGAGCAGGTTAAGGCGCAATATAGGTTAGGTTAAGGCACAACATGGGTTACGTTAAAGCACAACATGGGTTACGTTAAAGCACAACATGGGTTACGTTAAAGCACAACATGGGTTACGTTAAAGCACAATTTAGGTTACGTTAAAGCACAATTTAGGTTACGTTGAAGCACAATTTAGGTTACGTTGAAGCACAATTTAGGTTACGTTGAAGCACAATTTAGGTTACGTTGAAGCACAATTTAGGTTACGTTGAAGCACAATTTAGGTTACGTTGAAGCACAAATTAGGTTACGTTGAGGCACAAATTAGGTTACGTTGAGGCACAAATTAGGTTACGTTGAGGCACAAATTAGGTTACGTTGAGGCACAAATTAGGTTACGTTGAGGCACAATATGGGTTAGGTTGAGGCACAATATGGGTTAGGTTGAGGCACAATATGGGTTAGGTTGAGGCACAATATGGGTTAGGTTGAGGCACAATATGGGTTAGGTTGAGGCACAAATTGGGTTAGGTTGAGGCACAATATGGGTTAGGTTAAGGCACAATATGGGTTAGGTTAAGGCACAATATGGGTTAGGTTAAGGTACAATATGGGTTAGGTTAAGGTACAATATGGGTTAGGTTAAGGTACAATATGGGTTAGGTTAAGGTACAATATGGGTTAGGTTAAGGCACAATATGGGTTAGGTTAAGGCACAACATGGGTTAGGTTAAGGCACAACATGGGTTAGGTTAAGGCACAACATGGGTTAGGTTAAGGCACAACATGGGTTAGGTTAAGGCACAACATGGGTTAGGTTAAGGCACAATATGGGTTAGGTTAAGGCACAATATGGGTTAGGTTAAGGCACAACATGGGTTAGGTTAAGGCACAATATGGGTTAGGTTAAGGCACAACATGGGTTAGGTTAAGGCACAACATGGGTTAGGTTAAGGTACAATATGGGTTAGGTTAAGGTACAATATGGGTTAGGTTAAGGTACAATATGGGTTAGGTTAAGGTACAATATGGGTTAGGTTAAGGTACAATATGGGTTAGGTTAAGGTACAATATGGGTTAGGTTAAGGTACAATATGGGTTAGGTTAAGGTACAATATGGGTTAGGTTAAGGTACAATATGGGTTAGGTTAAGGTACAATATGGGTTAGGTTAAGGTACAATATGGGTTAGGTTAAGGCACAACATGGGTTAGGTTAAGGCACAACATGGGTTAGGTTAAGGCACCACATGGGTTAGGTTAAGGCACAACATGGGTTAGGTTAAGGCACAACATGGGTTAGGTTAAGGCACAACATGGGTTAGGTTAAGGCACAACATGGGTTAGGTTAAGGCACAACATGGGTTAGGTTAAGGCACAACATGGGTTAGGTTAAGGCACAACATGGGTTAGGTTAAGGTACAATATGGGTTAGGTTAAGGCACAACATGGGTTAGGTTAAGGCACAACATGGGTTAGGTTAAGGCACAACATGGGTTAGGTTAAGGCACAACATGGGTTAGGTTAAGGCACAACATGGGTTAGGTTAAGGCACAACATGGGTTAGGTTAAGGCACAACATAGGTTAGGTTAAGGCACAACATAGGTTAGGTTAAGGCACAACATAGGTTAGGTTAAGGCACAACATACGTTAGGTTAAGGCACAACGTAGGTTAGGTTAAGGCACAACGTAGGTTAGGT
>NW_026047769.1:122500-125000 GCF_023864345.2 Schistocerca serialis cubense | reverse complement strand
GCGTCGCGGCGCCGAGCGCCGGGCGGCGGCGCATCCTCAGCGCACACAGTCCTCAATCGGACCAGCACACTGCAGATGGCCACCGCGCTTCGCACCGGGCCCGCGAGGACCTACTTTGGCCGCAAGGCGCCGCGAGCAGGGGGCCCCGGCGCGCAGCTGCGCCGCCTGCCGCGTCCGTCGGCCGGCGCGCCTGCCACTGGCCGCCCCCACCAGCCGGCTGTAGCGCGTGCGCCCACGCACCGCGCTGCCAGCACGCCGGGCGGCCCCCCCTCACCGGCCGGGGACAGTCTCACCCAGCCACCGCCGCGTATCGCCTCACACCCAGATCCCCTTTCACGTTCGTGGGCATGGTGGGTATCCCTGAAACAACCAGTTAATAGCTCGACCGATCGTCGCCAACACTGATTCACCTCTAGCGAGAACAACCGCACCACAACGGGTTACCTGTTGTTCATTTGCGTAACGTCACCAGCAAACGTAGACGTCCATCGCCATTTGCAACGAGTATTGCATGCCTGTGTCAGGTGTCACAACACACTACGTCTGCCCACATAGACGCAACAACATGTGCACGCCTCGAGAACACGTGGAAGGTAGCCCCCGTACGTATGCGGTGTCCATTGCGCGAACGACTGTCAGCCGGCCTCTGCAGGATGTCGCAGATGTGGAACGCGGTGCAACATGCTATCACGGTGTGTGAGAAGAGACGACTACGTCCGAATACACGCTCCACTACATCAACAGACTGCTCATGCTGATCGCCATCGAGGGCGTCCGTTCCTCCCACACGTCTGAATGGCGTACCACACTGCAATCCAGCTCTTATAGGGAGACGACACGTAGCTGCGTGCACAATATTTGGACTGTATGGTCTGCCGTTGCTAGGCGCAGTCGTCGTACGGTCACACATGTGCCACGATGTATCATTCAGTACATACGGACCAATGTGCAGTACAGTTTGTGGGTTTTGCGTACATCGGCGGACAGGTGACAGGCCGTACCACAACGTAGGCTGAGTACGTCGGCATGCGAAGGGCATTGAACATGCAAACTTCTCAACGACCAGCTTGCGAAGGCAGGGGGGAAGGGGGGGGGGGGGGGCATGTACGTCCTGCTGCTATCCACATTACAGTGTATAGCAGGAGCATGTGGAAAGTCAGCAACACCTGCAAGGTGTTTAACATGACGCGATACACAGGGGACCGGGCAGTGCGAATAGCGAACTATATTGCGAGGGTTGCGGTTAGGCAACACTACACTAATTTAACGAGTTGCATAACAATTACAGAGCAGGTTAAGGCGCAATATAGGTTAGGTTAAGGCACAACATGGGTTACGTTAAAGCACAACATGGGTTACGTTAAAGCACAACATGGGTTACGTTAAAGCACAACATGGGTTACGTTAAAGCACAATTTAGGTTACGTTAAAGCACAATTTAGGTTACGTTGAAGCACAATTTAGGTTACGTTGAAGCACAATTTAGGTTACGTTGAAGCACAATTTAGGTTACGTTGAAGCACAATTTAGGTTACGTTGAAGCACAAATTAGGTTACGTTGAGGCACAAATTAGGTTACGTTGAGGCACAAATTAGGTTACGTTGAGGCACAAATTAGGTTACGTTGAGGCACAAATTAGGTTACGTTGAGGCACAATATGGGTTAGGTTGAGGCACAATATGGGTTAGGTTGAGGCACAATATGGGTTAGGTTGAGGCACAATATGGGTTAGGTTGAGGCACAATATGGGTTAGGTTGAGGCACAAATTGGGTTAGGTTGAGGCACAATATGGGTTAGGTTAAGGCACAATATGGGTTAGGTTAAGGCACAATATGGGTTAGGTTAAGGTACAATATGGGTTAGGTTAAGGTACAATATGGGTTAGGTTAAGGTACAATATGGGTTAGGTTAAGGTACAATATGGGTTAGGTTAAGGTACAATATGGGTTAGGTTAAGGCACAATATGGGTTAGGTTAAGGCACAACATGGGTTAGGTTAAGGCACAACATGGGTTAGGTTAAGGCACAACATGGGTTAGGTTAAGGCACAACATGGGTTAGGTTAAGGCACAACATGGGTTAGGTTAAGGCACAATATGGGTTAGGTTAAGGCACAATATGGGTTAGGTTAAGGCACAACATGGGTTAGGTTAAGGCACAATATGGGTTAGGTTAAGGCACAACATGGGTTAGGTTAAGGCACAACATGGGTTAGGTTAAGGTACAATATGGGTTAGGTTAAGGTACAATATGGGTTAGGTTAAGGTACAATATGGGTTAGGTTAAGGTACAATATGGGTTAGGTTAAGGTACAATATGGGTTAGGTTAAGGTACAATATGGGTTAGGTTAAGGTACAATATGGGTTAGGTTAAGGTACAATATGGGTTAGGTTAAGGTACAATATGGGTTAGGTTAAGGTACAATATGGGTTAGGTTAAGGCACAACATGGGTTAGGTTAAGGCACAACATGGGTTAGGTTAAGGCACAACATGGGT
>NW_026047769.1:110000-112500 GCF_023864345.2 Schistocerca serialis cubense | reverse complement strand
CAGCACAGCGCACGCGCCAACACGTCCGCACAGCTGCGATACAAACCACCTGCGAGAACCGCTGGGGCGACCGAGCAGCAGACGGCGTCGCGGCGCCGAGCGCCGGGCGGCGGCGCATCCTCAGCGCACACAGTCCTCAATCGGACCAGCACACTGCAGATGGCCACCGCGCTTCGCACCGGGCCCGCGAGGACCTACTTTGGCCGCAAGGCGCCGCGAGCAGGGGGCCCCGGCGCGCAGCTGCGCCGCCTGCCGCGTCCGTCGGCCGGCGCGCCTGCCACTGGCCGCCCCCACCAGCCGGCTGTAGCGCGTGCGCCCACGCACCGCGCTGCCAGCACGCCGGGCGGCCCCCCCTCACCGGCCGGGGACAGTCTCACCCAGCCACCGCCGCGTATCGCCTCACACCCAGATCCCCTTTCACGTTCGTGGGCATGGTGGGTATCCCTGAAACAACCAGTTAATAGCTCGACCGATCGTCGCCAACACTGATTCACCTCTAGCGAGAACAACCGCACCACAACGGGTTACCTGTTGTTCATTTGCGTAACGTCACCAGCAAACGTAGACGTCCATCGCCATTTGCAACGAGTATTGCATGCCTGTGTCAGGTGTCACAACACACTACGTCTGCCCACATAGACGCAACAACATGTGCACGCCTCGAGAACACGTGGAAGGTAGCCCCCGTACGTATGCGGTGTCCATTGCGCGAACGACTGTCAGCCGGCCTCTGCAGGATGTCGCAGATGTGGAACGCGGTGCAACATGCTATCACGGTGTGTGAGAAGAGACGACTACGTCCGAATACACGCTCCACTACATCAACAGACTGCTCATGCTGATCGCCATCGAGGGCGTCCGTTCCTCCCACACGTCTGAATGGCGTACCACACTGCAATCCAGCTCTTATAGGGAGACGACACGTAGCTGCGTGCACAATATTTGGACTGTATGGTCTGCCGTTGCTAGGCGCAGTCGTCGTACGGTCACACATGTGCCACGATGTATCATTCAGTACATACGGACCAATGTGCAGTACAGTTTGTGGGTTTTGCGTACATCGGCGGACAGGTGACAGGCCGTACCACAACGTAGGCTGAGTACGTCGGCATGCGAAGGGCATTGAACATGCAAACTTCTCAACGACCAGCTTGCGAAGGCAGGGGGGAAGGGGGGGGGGGGGCATGTACGTCCTGCTGCTATCCACATTACAGTGTATAGCAGGAGCATGTGGAAAGTCAGCAACACCTGCAAGGTGTTTAACATGACGCGATACACAGGGGACCGGGCAGTGCGAATAGCGAACTATATTGCGAGGGTTGCGGTTAGGCAACACTACACTAATTTAACGAGTTGCATAACAATTACAGAGCAGGTTAAGGCGCAATATAGGTTAGGTTAAGGCACAACATGGGTTACGTTAAAGCACAACATGGGTTACGTTAAAGCACAACATGGGTTACGTTAAAGCACAACATGGGTTACGTTAAAGCACAATTTAGGTTACGTTAAAGCACAATTTAGGTTACGTTGAAGCACAATTTAGGTTACGTTGAAGCACAATTTAGGTTACGTTGAAGCACAATTTAGGTTACGTTGAAGCACAATTTAGGTTACGTTGAAGCACAATTTAGGTTACGTTGAAGCACAAATTAGGTTACGTTGAGGCACAAATTAGGTTACGTTGAGGCACAAATTAGGTTACGTTGAGGCACAAATTAGGTTACGTTGAGGCACAAATTAGGTTACGTTGAGGCACAATATGGGTTAGGTTGAGGCACAATATGGGTTAGGTTGAGGCACAATATGGGTTAGGTTGAGGCACAATATGGGTTAGGTTGAGGCACAATATGGGTTAGGTTGAGGCACAATATGGGTTAGGTTAAGGCACAATATGGGTTAGGTTAAGGCACAATATGGGTTAGGTTAAGGTACAATATGGGTTAGGTTAAGGTACAATATGGGTTAGGTTAAGGTACAATATGGGTTAGGTTAAGGTACAATATGGGTTAGGTTAAGGTACAATATGGGTTAGGTTAAGGCACAACATGGGTTAGGTTAAGGCACAACATGGGTTAGGTTAAGGCACAACATGGGTTAGGTTAAGGCACAACATGGGTTAGGTTAAGGCACAACATGGGTTAGGTTAAGGCACAATATGGGTTAGGTTAAGGCACAATATGGGTTAGGTTAAGGCACAACATGGGTTAGGTTAAGGCACAATATGGGTTAGGTTAAGGCACAACATGGGTTAGGTTAAGGCACAACATGGGTTAGGTTAAGGTACAATATGGGTTAGGTTAAGGTACAATATGGGTTAGGTTAAGGTACAATATGGGTTAGGTTAAGGTACAATATGGGTTAGGTTAAGGTACAATATGGGTTAGGTTAAGGTACAATATGGGTTAGGTTAAGGTACAATATGGGTTAGGTTAAGGTACAATATGGGTTAGGTTAAGGTACAATATGGGTTAGGTTAAGGTACAATATGGGTTAGGTT
>NW_026047769.1:100000-105000 GCF_023864345.2 Schistocerca serialis cubense | reverse complement strand
AGCAAGCCTGTAACACGTGGTTGGCGGTCTCTACGGCCTGGCAGCCCGCGCGGCATCTGGTGTCCGCCTCCCGCCCGCGACTGCGCCGTGCCTTCGTGGGGAAGGCGTTGATGCGGGCGCGGAGAGCGTCGATGAAGTAACGCCCAGATAGCAGGCGACTGGTGTCAGCGACCCACTGGTGTTGCCCCTTGACGGCGGCGGAAGATGACAGCGCCGCACCGTCAAAGGCAACGTGCAGGCGCGCGGCCCACATCTCTCCAACCTGCGTCGACGATTTGAGGAGGTGGCCCTCCCACATAAGATGCCGCTCCAGCACCTCAATCTCACGCTGCACCTCGTCCCGGCCTGCACCGTCGGGGGCTGGTCCAATCCTCTTCAGCGCCAGGAGACGGGACCGGCGGAGTGTTGGCCCCATCCATCGGCATGATGGGATGCCGAGGCCTCCCTGGGCTACAGGAGCATGGAAGTAGCCCAGGGGAGTGTCCGCCGGAAGGCGGAACCATCTCCTGACGGCGGCCCGGATGGTCACGTCTGCCGCTTTCAACGCACCCACTCGGGTGCGGCTGAGGGCCAGCCCGTGGTACAGGCCTGGGAGAAGTACGTTGGTGAGGGCGTAGAGGCGCTGTTGCGGCTTAAGCGGAGCTCGGGAGATGACGTCCAGCTGCTCCACCAGGTGGCGTCGTGGGTTGAACACGCAGCGACCCGCGGTGGAGAATTGCAGTCCCAGGTACCGGAAGGTTTCACCCACACGTAGGGCGGGCATGGTGGCGTTGCCCGCTCTGAAGGTAACGTCGGCGTCGACCTTCACCTTCTTGTCACGCCCAGACGCGACTAAAGCGAGGGTGAAACACTTCCGGGCGTTGATCTGCAGCCCCAGATGGCCGAGGGCTGCGACGGCTGCGTCGATGAGGGACTGCAATCCCCTCGCGGTCGATGCAAAAAGCAGGACGTCATCTGCGAAGGCCGCAGCGTTGACTCTGCGGCCGAGGATCCGAGCTCCGATGTGGGAGGGAAGTTGACTCAAAACATAGTCCACCGCAAAATTGAAAAGGAGGGGGGAGAGGGGGTCACCCTGACGCACCCCCCTTGCCGGCTGCAGGGGCACGCCCACGTCGGCGCCGCCCGCTATCACTGTCGTGCTACCCTCGTAACACCTTTCGACGTACTCAATAAAGCAATCCGGCAGGCCATGAGCCCTCAGCACGGGGCGGAGGGCAGCATGGTCCACCGAATCGAACGCTTTAGAGACGTCGATCGATGCCACAAAAACAGAGCGACAGGAGCGGACTGCGTCGGTGAGAGCAGTGTCCAAGATGAAGGTGTTTTCCAACATCCCATCCCGGGGGATGAATGCCCGCTGACGTTCGTCCACAGCACATGCACGCATCAGGCGTGACGCGAGAACCTTGTGAAAGGTCCGCGCCAACACCGAGCAGACCGTGATGGGGCGAAAGTCAGCGGGGGATGTTGGTGCAGCCGTTTTGGGGAGAAGTGACGTCCGGGCGCGAAGCAGACGCTCGGGGAGGGCGCGGGCCAGGAGGAAGAGGTTCAAGAGTTTCACCAGGACTTCATGCGGCAGGCGCCGCAGCTCCGCTGGAGTCAGGCCGTCCGGCCCGGCCGCCGATCCCCTGGGCGGCAAGGCAGCAGCGACCTCCTCACGTGTGACCGGCCCCCATAGGCACTCAGGAGCGACAGGCTCCGAGTGCGGGAGAAGGCGGTCACGGATGAAGCCAGCGGTGGAGATCGGCTTCTTCGTGAAGAGGTCCGCCCAGAAGTCCAGCAGACCGGGGATGTCGGGTGGCGGCTGCAGCAGGGTGCCGTCCAGCAAGCCGCGCACGCAACGTGCACGCGACCTGCGGAAGGCGTCCTGTGTCCGCGCGAACTCCCAGCGGCGCCGCTTGCGCTTCTGCAGCGGCGGGGCGGCAGGCGGCCGCTTGGATGATTGGCGCGGCCGCTGTGCCCTGGTGATCGACCTCTCCCCCCTGGACCCGACCGACGCAAGGGCATCCGGGAGCATGCCCAGGATGACATCGGGCGGCGTGCCCCGCCCCAGACCAATGACTCGATCCAGAGCAGAGAAACGCTGGGCGGAAGCAGGTAGCCCCGCCAGATGCTCCCAGATGGCGGCGTCAGTCGGCCCCTCCGGCGGCGGCCCGGTGGAGTCGGCCGCGAAGTCCTCGGCTGCGTCGACGGGCGGCGCAGCGGCCTCGCCCGCGTCAGGCAGCGAGCTCGCTGCTCCCCGGCGGGACGCCGGCTCTTCCCCCCGACCGATCTCAAGCGCCTCCATGAATTGGCGGACAAGCTGCTTGTGGGCAGCTTGCCGCCGTCGGCACTTGATTGCCTCAAGCGTTCGGTCGGGGAACATCCTAATAAGCTCTTGATTAACGAAGAAGAACCGGGCGTCCCCCTCAAGGAACAGTTCGGCCTCTGCCTTGGCGAGCGACAGGACTTCTTCCTCCGTCCACCTCGCGCGATGCCTCTCCGTCACGATCTCAGCGTTGGCGGCCGCAAGGTGTTGGCGGCGGCGATGGACCCCGAGACCGTTCTTCGTGGTAAAAGTGCGGTGGCACTCACTGCAAGCAAAGGGAGCTACACAAACTATCGCATTTTCGTTACGGCCGGTTGGCCGGATAGGTGCTGGGGTAGCTGGGGTGGCACCTTCAGCGGAAGGGCCACCATCTCTTGTTTCTTGTAGGCTGCCCCCAACTATAAAGGGATAATGCGAGGGGGGGCTGGTAACCCCCCCAAGCCCCTGGTGCGGTCTTCCACTCTGCGAAAATCAGCGGGCCCACGAGAAGGGGAGAAGACCGCAGGAGAGGAGAGGCTAAGAGGGCTAGGCCCATGTATTGCGCATCACTCTCCCTGTAACTATAACCCAAGAAGAGAGTCATAGTTACTCCCGCCGTTTACCCGCGCTTGCTTGAATTTCTTCACGTTGACATTCAGAGCACTGGGCAGAAATCACATTGCGTCAACACCCGCTAGGGCCATCGCAATGCTTTGTTTTAATTAGACAGTCGGATTCCCCCAGTCCGTGCCAGTTCTGAGTTGATCGTTGAATGGCGGCCGAAGAGAATCCGCGCACCCGCGCGCCCCCGGAGGAGCACGCTAAGGCGGACGCGGCCTCGCAGCAAGGAAGATCCGTGGGAGGCCAAGGCACGGGACCGAGCTCGGATCCTGCACGCAGGTTGAAGCACCGGGGCGCGAACGCCGCGCAGGCGCGCGCATCCTGCACCGCCGGCCAGCACGAGGCCGACCAACGGCGAGAGCAGACCACGCCCGCGCTAAACGCCCGCACTTACCGGCACCCCTACGGCACTCACCTCGCCCAGGCCCGGCACGTTAGCGCTGACCCACTTCCCGACCAAGCCCGACACGCCCCGATCCTCAGAGCCAATCCTTATCCCGAAGTTACGGATCCAATTTGCCGACTTCCCTTACCTACATTATTCTATCGACTAGAGGCTCTTCACCTTGGAGACCTGCTGCGGATATGGGTACGAACCGGCGCGACACCTCCACGTGGCCCTCTCCCGGATTTTCAAGGTCCGAGGGGAAGATCGGGACACCGCCGCAACTGCGGTGCTCTTCGCGTTCCAAACCCTATCTCCCTGCTAGAGGATTCCAGGGAACTCGAACGCTCATGCAGAAAAGAAAACTCTTCCCCGATCTCCCGACGGCGTCTCCGGGTCCTTTTGGGTTACCCCGACGAGCATCTCTAAAAGAGGGGCCCGACTTGTATCGGTTCCGCTGCCGGGTTCCGGAATAGGAACCGGATTCCCTTTCGCCCAACGGGGGCCAGCACAAAGTGCATCATGCTATGACGGCCCCCATCAACATCGGATTTCTCCTAGGGCTTAGGATCGACTGACTCGTGTGCAACGGCTGTTCACACGAAACCCTTCTCCGCGTCAGCCCTCCAGGGCCTCGCTGGAGTATTTGCTACTACCACCAAGATCTGCACCGACGGCGGCTCCAGGCAGGCTCACGCCCAGACCCTTCTGCGCCCACCGCCGCGACCCTCCTACTCGTCAGGGCTTCGCGGCCGGCCGCAAGGACCGGCCATGACTGCCAGACTGACGGCCGAGTATAGGCACGACGCTTCAGCGCCATCCATTTTCAGGGCTAGTTGCTTCGGCAGGTGAGTTGTTACACACTCCTTAGCGGATTCCGACTTCCATGGCCACCGTCCTGCTGTCTTAAGCAACCAACGCCTTTCATGGTTTCCCATGAGCGTCGATTCGGGCGCCTTAACTCGGCGTTTGGTTCATCCCACAGCGCCAGTTCTGCTTACCAAAAGTGGCCCACTTGGCACTCCGATCCGAGTCGTTTGCTCGCGGCTTCAGCATATCAAGCAAGCCGGAGATCTCACCCATTTAAAGTTTGAGAATAGGTTGAGGTCGTTTCGGCCCCAAGGCCTCTAATCATTCGCTTTACCGGATGAGACTCGTACGAGCACCAGCTATCCTGAGGGAAACTTCGGAGGGAACCAGCTACTAGATGGTTCGATTAGTCTTTCGCCCCTATACCCAGCTCCGACGATCGATTTGCACGTCAGAATCGCTACGGACCTCCATCAGGGTTTCCCCTGACTTCGTCCTGGCCAGGCATAGTTCACCATCTTTCGGGTCCCAACGTGTACGCTCTAGGTGCGCCTCACCTCGCAATGAGGACGAGACGCCCCGGGAGTGCGGAGGCCGCCGCCCCGTGAAGGGCGGGGAAGCCCCATCCTCCCTCGGCCCGCGCAAGGCGAGACCTTCACTTTCATTACGCCTTTAGGTTTCGTACAGCCCAATGACTCGCGCACATGTTAGACTCCTTGGTCCGTGTTTCAAGACGGGTCGTGAAATTGTCCAAAGCTGAAGCGCCGCTGACGGGAGCGATTATTCCGCCCGAGAGCATCCCGAGCCAACAGCGGCGCGGGTCCGGGGCCGGGCCAGGTAGGTCCGTCATCCGGGAAGAACCGCGCGCGCTTGCCGGGAGCCCGAGCGCCCAAAGGG
>NW_026047769.1:92500-97500 GCF_023864345.2 Schistocerca serialis cubense | reverse complement strand
TTAAGCACTCTAATTTGTTCAAAGTAAACGTGCCGGCCCACCGAGACACTCAATAAAGAGCACCCTGGTAGGATTTCAACGGGGTCCGCCTCGGGACGCACGAGCACGCACGAGGCGGTCGCACGCCTTCGGCTCGCCCCACCGGCAGGACGTCCCACGATACATGCCAGTTAAACACCGACGGGCGGTGAACCAACAGCGTGGGACACAAATCCAACTACGAGCTTTTTAACCGCAACAACTTTAATATACGCTATTGGAGCTGGAATTACCGCGGCTGCTGGCACCAGACTTGCCCTCCAATAGATACTCGTTAAAGGATTTAAAGTGTACTCATTCCGATTACGGGGCCTCGGATGAGTCCCGTATCGTTATTTTTCGTCACTACCTCCCCGTGCCGGGAGTGGGTAATTTGCGCGCCTGCTGCCTTCCTTGGATGTGGTAGCCGTTTCTCAGGCTCCCTCTCCGGAATCGAACCCTGATTCCCCGTTACCCGTTACAACCATGGTAGGCGCAGAACCTACCATCGACAGTTGATAAGGCAGACATTTGAAAGATGCGTCGCCGGTACGAGGACCGTGCGATCAGCCCAAAGTTATTCAGAGTCACCAAGGCAAACGGACCGGACGAGCCGACCGATTGGTTTTGATCTAATAAAAGCGTCCCTTCCATCTCTGGTCGGGACTCTGTTTGCATGTATTAGCTCTAGAATTACCACAGTTATCCAAGTAACGTGGGTACGATCTAAGGAACCATAACTGATTTAATGAGCCATTCGCGGTTTCACCTTAATGCGGCTTGTACTGAGACATGCATGGCTTAATCTTTGAGACAAGCATATGACTACTGGCAGGATCAACCAGGGAGCTGCGTCAACTAGAGCTGAGCAGCCGGCCGCCCGGGAGTGTGTCCCGGGGGCCCGCGCGAACACGCAAGCGTCCGCTCAATTATTCTGCAAACAGGAGGAGGCTGAGCTCCCCTGCACAACACACCTCGAAACCCTCTCAGGTCCCGGCGGCGCGCAGCGCCGTCCTAAGTACTTGGTCGGGTTCGAGAGAGGCGCAATCGCCCGGAGTTAGGCGAGTAGACGCTTTAGGTGCGACCACCCGTGCTCCCAACTGAGCTTGCCGCTGCCGACAGAGGCCCGGGAGCGTGCTGTCGTGGCATTGCCGGCGGGAGACAACACGCGCCACCTACGGTGACCGGCAGCTCCAACGCCAGCGCCACAGAAGGACAAAAGCCCCACTTGGGTGCCGAAGCGAACTCTCCCAGCACAGCGCACGCGCCAACACGTCCGCACAGCTGCGATACAAACCACCTGCGAGAACCGCTGGGGCGACCGAGCAGCAGACGGCGTCGCGGCGCCGAGCGCCGGGCGGCGGCGCATCCTCAGCGCACACAGTCCTCAATCGGACCAGCACACTGCAGATGGCCACCGCGCTTCGCACCGGGCCCGCGAGGACCTACTTTGGCCGCAAGGCGCCGCGAGCAGGGGGCCCCGGCGCGCAGCTGCGCCGCCTGCCGCGTCCGTCGGCCGGCGCGCCTGCCACTGGCCGCCCCCACCAGCCGGCTGTAGCGCGTGCGCCCACGCACCGCGCTGCCAGCACGCCGGGCGGCCCCCCCTCACCGGCCGGGGACAGTCTCACCCAGCCACCGCCGCGTATCGCCTCACACCCAGATCCCCTTTCACGTTCGTGGGCATGGTGGGTATCCCTGAAACAACCAGTTAATAGCTCGACCGATCGTCGCCAACACTGATTCACCTCTAGCGAGAACAACCGCACCACAACGGGTTACCTGTTGTTCATTTGCGTAACGTCACCAGCAAACGTAGACGTCCATCGCCATTTGCAACGAGTATTGCATGCCTGTGTCAGGTGTCACAACACACTACGTCTGCCCACATAGACGCAACAACATGTGCACGCCTCGAGAACACGTGGAAGGTAGCCCCCGTACGTATGCGGTGTCCATTGCGCGAACGACTGTCAGCCGGCCTCTGCAGGATGTCGCAGATGTGGAACGCGGTGCAACATGCTATCACGGTGTGTGAGAAGAGACGACTACGTCCGAATACACGCTCCACTACATCAACAGACTGCTCATGCTGATCGCCATCGAGGGCGTCCGTTCCTCCCACACGTCTGAATGGCGTACCACACTGCAATCCAGCTCTTATAGGGAGACGACACGTAGCTGCGTGCACAATATTTGGACTGTATGGTCTGCCGTTGCTAGGCGCAGTCGTCGTACGGTCACACATGTGCCACGATGTATCATTCAGTACATACGGACCAATGTGCAGTACAGTTTGTGGGTTTTGCGTACATCGGCGGACAGGTGACAGGCCGTACCACAACGTAGGCTGAGTACGTCGGCATGCGAAGGGCATTGAACATGCAAACTTCTCAACGACCAGCTTGCGAAGGCAGGGGGGAAGGGGGGGGGGGGCATGTACGTCCTGCTGCTATCCACATTACAGTGTATAGCAGGAGCATGTGGAAAGTCAGCAACACCTGCAAGGTGTTTAACATGACGCGATACACAGGGGACCGGGCAGTGCGAATAGCGAACTATATTGCGAGGGTTGCGGTTAGGCAACACTACACTAATTTAACGAGTTGCATAACAATTACAGAGCAGGTTAAGGCGCAATATAGGTTAGGTTAAGGCACAACATGGGTTACGTTAAAGCACAACATGGGTTACGTTAAAGCACAACATGGGTTACGTTAAAGCACAACATGGGTTACGTTAAAGCACAATTTAGGTTACGTTAAAGCACAATTTAGGTTACGTTGAAGCACAATTTAGGTTACGTTGAAGCACAATTTAGGTTACGTTGAAGCACAATTTAGGTTACGTTGAAGCACAATTTAGGTTACGTTGAAGCACAATTTAGGTTACGTTGAAGCACAAATTAGGTTACGTTGAGGCACAAATTAGGTTACGTTGAGGCACAAATTAGGTTACGTTGAGGCACAAATTAGGTTACGTTGAGGCACAAATTAGGTTACGTTGAGGCACAATATGGGTTAGGTTGAGGCACAATATGGGTTAGGTTGAGGCACAATATGGGTTAGGTTGAGGCACAATATGGGTTAGGTTGAGGCACAATATGGGTTAGGTTGAGGCACAAATTGGGTTAGGTTGAGGCACAATATGGGTTAGGTTAAGGCACAATATGGGTTAGGTTAAGGCACAATATGGGTTAGGTTAAGGTACAATATGGGTTAGGTTAAGGTACAATATGGGTTAGGTTAAGGTACAATATGGGTTAGGTTAAGGTACAATATGGGTTAGGTTAAGGTACAATATGGGTTAGGTTAAGGCACAATATGGGTTAGGTTAAGGCACAACATGGGTTAGGTTAAGGCACAACATGGGTTAGGTTAAGGCACAACATGGGTTAGGTTAAGGCACAACATGGGTTAGGTTAAGGCACAACATGGGTTAGGTTAAGGCACAATATGGGTTAGGTTAAGGCACAATATGGGTTAGGTTAAGGCACAACATGGGTTAGGTTAAGGCACAATATGGGTTAGGTTAAGGCACAACATGGGTTAGGTTAAGGCACAACATGGGTTAGGTTAAGGTACAATATGGGTTAGGTTAAGGTACAATATGGGTTAGGTTAAGGTACAATATGGGTTAGGTTAAGGTACAATATGGGTTAGGTTAAGGTACAATATGGGTTAGGTTAAGGTACAATATGGGTTAGGTTAAGGTACAATATGGGTTAGGTTAAGGTACAATATGGGTTAGGTTAAGGTACAATATGGGTTAGGTTAAGGTACAATATGGGTTAGGTTAAGGCACAACATGGGTTAGGTTAAGGCACAACATGGGTTAGGTTAAGGCACAACATGGGTTAGGTTAAGGCACAACATGGGTTAGGTTAAGGCACAACATGGGTTAGGTTAAGGCACAACATGGGTTAGGTTAAGGCACAACATGGGTTAGGTTAAGGCACAACATGGGTTAGGTTAAGGCACAACATGGGTTAGGTTAAGGCACAACATGGGTTAGGTTAAGGTACAATATGGGTTAGGTTAAGGCACAACATGGGTTAGG
The DNA here is from genome assembly GCF_023864345.2 of Schistocerca serialis cubense. NCBI lineage: Eukaryota > Metazoa > Arthropoda > Insecta > Orthoptera > Acrididae > Schistocerca > Schistocerca serialis. Next base: position 93,426 of record NW_026047769.1, on the reverse strand, counting down.
TTAAGGCACAACATGGGTTAGGTTAAGGCACAACATGGGTTAGGTTAAGGCACAACATGGGTTAGGTTAAGGCACAACATGGGTTAGGTTAAGGCACAACATGGGTTAGGTTAAGGCACAACATAGGTTAGGTTAAGGCACAACATAGGTTAGGTTAAGGCACAACATAGGTTAGGTTAAGGCACAACATACGTTAGGTTAAGGCACAACGTAGGTTAGGTTAAGGCACAACGTAGGTTAGGTTAAGGCGCAATGTAGGTTAGGTTAAGGTACGATATAGCTGAGGTTAAGGTACAATATCGCTTAGGTTAAGGTACACATTGTTGTAGGGAAAGGTGTATTGGGGGGGGGGGGCGGCAGGTTCGTTGATAGTGATTATCGTAAGTGCATGCCTGCGGGATCATCTGATTTGTCACGTCAGGATGCACTTGTGGCTCATGACAGGCGGCGCTCCGATTCCAAGGTTATGGCAGATGTGTGTCTTTCATTCCTGCCATTGTTTGTGTACTGTGACAGGAGGCAGTATTGTGATGTTGGGTGCACCCCTGTGTAGGACATGTGTGGGTGTTCGTGGCTTAACTGAGCAATGGCGGATGTCGGAAGGGTGGGATATTCTGTTTTCTGGGTGGACCTCCCGGTCTGGTTATGATAGTGTGGATTGTGTAATGTGGCGGAGAGGATGCACCGGATGTTCTTCCATGCTGGTGGTTAGATATTGTGTGTGTGCCTGTTAGAGGCAGAGAGTAGTGTGTGATAGTGTCTGGCTGACGTGTGGTTCTCATTGTGTGCAGAGTCTTTCAGCATGTATAGGGACGGTTGTATATATTATCTGTATTCTGATGGCTCTGCATTTATTACTAATCAGTGCCGTGTATACGGTTACTCTGGTTCCAGTCGAAACTGTTCTATCTCTGTACATTAGTGAC
>NW_026047769.1:80000-85000 GCF_023864345.2 Schistocerca serialis cubense | reverse complement strand
TAACGTCGCAATACGAATGCCCCCGCCTGTCCCTATTAATCATTACCTCGGGTTCCGAAAACCAACAAAATAGAACCGAGGTCCTATTCCATTATTCCATGCACACAGTATTCAGGCGGGCTTGCCTGCTTTAAGCACTCTAATTTGTTCAAAGTAAACGTGCCGGCCCACCGAGACACTCAATAAAGAGCACCCTGGTAGGATTTCAACGGGGTCCGCCTCGGGACGCACGAGCACGCACGAGGCGGTCGCACGCCTTCGGCTCGCCCCACCGGCAGGACGTCCCACGATACATGCCAGTTAAACACCGACGGGCGGTGAACCAACAGCGTGGGACACAAATCCAACTACGAGCTTTTTAACCGCAACAACTTTAATATACGCTATTGGAGCTGGAATTACCGCGGCTGCTGGCACCAGACTTGCCCTCCAATAGATACTCGTTAAAGGATTTAAAGTGTACTCATTCCGATTACGGGGCCTCGGATGAGTCCCGTATCGTTATTTTTCGTCACTACCTCCCCGTGCCGGGAGTGGGTAATTTGCGCGCCTGCTGCCTTCCTTGGATGTGGTAGCCGTTTCTCAGGCTCCCTCTCCGGAATCGAACCCTGATTCCCCGTTACCCGTTACAACCATGGTAGGCGCAGAACCTACCATCGACAGTTGATAAGGCAGACATTTGAAAGATGCGTCGCCGGTACGAGGACCGTGCGATCAGCCCAAAGTTATTCAGAGTCACCAAGGCAAACGGACCGGACGAGCCGACCGATTGGTTTTGATCTAATAAAAGCGTCCCTTCCATCTCTGGTCGGGACTCTGTTTGCATGTATTAGCTCTAGAATTACCACAGTTATCCAAGTAACGTGGGTACGATCTAAGGAACCATAACTGATTTAATGAGCCATTCGCGGTTTCACCTTAATGCGGCTTGTACTGAGACATGCATGGCTTAATCTTTGAGACAAGCATATGACTACTGGCAGGATCAACCAGGGAGCTGCGTCAACTAGAGCTGAGCAGCCGGCCGCCCGGGAGTGTGTCCCGGGGGCCCGCGCGAACACGCAAGCGTCCGCTCAATTATTCTGCAAACAGGAGGAGGCTGAGCTCCCCTGCACAACACACCTCGAAACCCTCTCAGGTCCCGGCGGCGCGCAGCGCCGTCCTAAGTACTTGGTCGGGTTCGAGAGAGGCGCAATCGCCCGGAGTTAGGCGAGTAGACGCTTTAGGTGCGACCACCCGTGCTCCCAACTGAGCTTGCCGCTGCCGACAGAGGCCCGGGAGCGTGCTGTCGTGGCATTGCCGGCGGGAGACAACACGCGCCACCTACGGTGACCGGCAGCTCCAACGCCAGCGCCACAGAAGGACAAAAGCCCCACTTGGGTGCCGAAGCGAACTCTCCCAGCACAGCGCACGCGCCAACACGTCCGCACAGCTGCGATACAAACCACCTGCGAGAACCGCTGGGGCGACCGAGCAGCAGACGGCGTCGCGGCGCCGAGCGCCGGGCGGCGGCGCATCCTCAGCGCACACAGTCCTCAATCGGACCAGCACACTGCAGATGGCCACCGCGCTTCGCACCGGGCCCGCGAGGACCTACTTTGGCCGCAAGGCGCCGCGAGCAGGGGGCCCCGGCGCGCAGCTGCGCCGCCTGCCGCGTCCGTCGGCCGGCGCGCCTGCCACTGGCCGCCCCCACCAGCCGGCTGTAGCGCGTGCGCCCACGCACCGCGCTGCCAGCACGCCGGGCGGCCCCCCCTCACCGGCCGGGGACAGTCTCACCCAGCCACCGCCGCGTATCGCCTCACACCCAGATCCCCTTTCACGTTCGTGGGCATGGTGGGTATCCCTGAAACAACCAGTTAATAGCTCGACCGATCGTCGCCAACACTGATTCACCTCTAGCGAGAACAACCGCACCACAACGGGTTACCTGTTGTTCATTTGCGTAACGTCACCAGCAAACGTAGACGTCCATCGCCATTTGCAACGAGTATTGCATGCCTGTGTCAGGTGTCACAACACACTACGTCTGCCCACATAGACGCAACAACATGTGCACGCCTCGAGAACACGTGGAAGGTAGCCCCCGTACGTATGCGGTGTCCATTGCGCGAACGACTGTCAGCCGGCCTCTGCAGGATGTCGCAGATGTGGAACGCGGTGCAACATGCTATCACGGTGTGTGAGAAGAGACGACTACGTCCGAATACACGCTCCACTACATCAACAGACTGCTCATGCTGATCGCCATCGAGGGCGTCCGTTCCTCCCACACGTCTGAATGGCGTACCACACTGCAATCCAGCTCTTATAGGGAGACGACACGTAGCTGCGTGCACAATATTTGGACTGTATGGTCTGCCGTTGCTAGGCGCAGTCGTCGTACGGTCACACATGTGCCACGATGTATCATTCAGTACATACGGACCAATGTGCAGTACAGTTTGTGGGTTTTGCGTACATCGGCGGACAGGTGACAGGCCGTACCACAACGTAGGCTGAGTACGTCGGCATGCGAAGGGCATTGAACATGCAAACTTCTCAACGACCAGCTTGCGAAGGCAGGGGGGAAGGGGGGGGGGGGCATGTACGTCCTGCTGCTATCCACATTACAGTGTATAGCAGGAGCATGTGGAAAGTCAGCAACACCTGCAAGGTGTTTAACATGACGCGATACACAGGGGACCGGGCAGTGCGAATAGCGAACTATATTGCGAGGGTTGCGGTTAGGCAACACTACACTAATTTAACGAGTTGCATAACAATTACAGAGCAGGTTAAGGCGCAATATAGGTTAGGTTAAGGCACAACATGGGTTACGTTAAAGCACAACATGGGTTACGTTAAAGCACAACATGGGTTACGTTAAAGCACAACATGGGTTACGTTAAAGCACAATTTAGGTTACGTTAAAGCACAATTTAGGTTACGTTGAAGCACAATTTAGGTTACGTTGAAGCACAATTTAGGTTACGTTGAAGCACAATTTAGGTTACGTTGAAGCACAATTTAGGTTACGTTGAAGCACAATTTAGGTTACGTTGAAGCACAAATTAGGTTACGTTGAGGCACAAATTAGGTTACGTTGAGGCACAAATTAGGTTACGTTGAGGCACAAATTAGGTTACGTTGAGGCACAAATTAGGTTACGTTGAGGCACAATATGGGTTAGGTTGAGGCACAATATGGGTTAGGTTGAGGCACAATATGGGTTAGGTTGAGGCACAATATGGGTTAGGTTGAGGCACAAATTGGGTTAGGTTGAGGCACAATATGGGTTAGGTTAAGGCACAATATGGGTTAGGTTAAGGCACAATATGGGTTAGGTTAAGGTACAATATGGGTTAGGTTAAGGTACAATATGGGTTAGGTTAAGGTACAATATGGGTTAGGTTAAGGTACAATATGGGTTAGGTTAAGGTACAATATGGGTTAGGTTAAGGCACAATATGGGTTAGGTTAAGGCACAACATGGGTTAGGTTAAGGCACAACATGGGTTAGGCTAAGGCACAACATGGGTTAGGTTAAGGCACAACATGGGTTAGGTTAAGGCACAACATGGGTTAGGTTAAGGCACAATATGGGTTAGGTTAAGGCACAATATGGGTTAGGTTAAGGCACAACATGGGTTAGGTTAAGGCACAATATGGGTTAGGTTAAGGCACAACATGGGTTAGGTTAAGGCACAACATGGGTTAGGTTAAGGTACAATATGGGTTAGGTTAAGGTACAATATGGGTTAGGTTAAGGTACAATATGGGTTAGGTTAAGGTACAATATGGGTTAGGTTAAGGTACAATATGGGTTAGGTTAAGGTACAATATGGGTTAGGTTAAGGTACAATATGGGTTAGGTTAAGGTACAATATGGGTTAGGTTAAGGTACAATATGGGTTAGGTTAAGGTACAATATGGGTTAGGTTAAGGTACAATATGGGTTAGGTTAAGGCACAACATGGGTTAGGTTAAGGCACAACATGGGTTAGGTTAAGGCACAACATGGGTTAGGTTAAGGCACAACATGGGTTAGGTTAAGGCACAACATGGGTTAGGTTAAGGCACAACATGGGTTAGGTTAAGGCACAACATGGGTTAGGTTAAGGCACAACATGGGTTAGGTTAAGGCACAACATGGGTTAGGTTAAGGCACAACATGGGTTAGGTTAAGGCACAACATGGGTTAGGTTAAGGTACAATATGGGTTAGGTTAAGGCACAACATGGGTTAGGTTAAGGCACAACATGGGTTAGGTTAAGGCACAACATGGGTTAGGTTAAGGCACAACATGGGTTAGGTTAAGGCACAACATGGGTTAGGTTAAGGCACAACATGGGTTAGGTTAAGGCACAACATAGGTTAGGTTAAGGCACAACATAGGTTAGGTTAAGGCACAACATACGTTAGGTTAAGGCACAACGTAGGTTAGGTTAAGGCACAACGTAGGTTAGGTTAAGGCGCAATGTAGGTTAGGTTAAGGTACGATATAGCTGAGGTTAAGGTACAATATCGCTTAGGTTAAGGTACACATTGTTGTAGGGAAAGGTGTATTGGGGGGGGGGGGGCGGCAGGTTCGTTGATAGTGATTATCGTAAGTGCATGCCTGCGGGATCATCCGATTTGTCACGTCAGGATGCACTTGTGGCTCATGACAGGCGGCGCTCCGATTCCAAGGTTATGGCAGATGTGTGTCTTTCATTCCTGCCATTGTTTGTGTACTGTGACAGGAGGCAGTATTGTGATGTTGGGTGCACCCCTGTGTAGGACATGTGTGGGTGTTCGTGGCTTAACTGAGCAATGGCGGATGTCGGAAGGGTGGGATATTCTGTTTTCTGGGTGGACCTCCCGGTCTGGTTATGATAGTGTGGATTGTGTAATGTGGCGGAGAGGATGCACCGGATGTTCTTCCATGCTGGTGGTTAGATATTGTGTGTGTGCCTGTTAGAGGCAGAGAGTAGTGTGTGATAGTGTCTGGCTGACGTGTGGTTCTCATTGTGTGCAGAGTC
>NW_026047769.1:65000-70000 GCF_023864345.2 Schistocerca serialis cubense | reverse complement strand
ACCGATTGGTTTTGATCTAATAAAAGCGTCCCTTCCATCTCTGGTCGGGACTCTGTTTGCATGTATTAGCTCTAGAATTACCACAGTTATCCAAGTAACGTGGGTACGATCTAAGGAACCATAACTGATTTAATGAGCCATTCGCGGTTTCACCTTAATGCGGCTTGTACTGAGACATGCATGGCTTAATCTTTGAGACAAGCATATGACTACTGGCAGGATCAACCAGGGAGCTGCGTCAACTAGAGCTGAGCAGCCGGCCGCCCGGGAGTGTGTCCCGGGGGCCCGCGCGAACACGCAAGCGTCCGCTCAATTATTCTGCAAACAGGAGGAGGCTGAGCTCCCCTGCACAACACACCTCGAAACCCTCTCAGGTCCCGGCGGCGCGCAGCGCCGTCCTAAGTACTTGGTCGGGTTCGAGAGAGGCGCAATCGCCCGGAGTTAGGCGAGTAGACGCTTTAGGTGCGACCACCCGTGCTCCCAACTGAGCTTGCCGCTGCCGACAGAGGCCCGGGAGCGTGCTGTCGTGGCATTGCCGGCGGGAGACAACACGCGCCACCTACGGTGACCGGCAGCTCCAACGCCAGCGCCACAGAAGGACAAAAGCCCCACTTGGGTGCCGAAGCGAACTCTCCCAGCACAGCGCACGCGCCAACACGTCCGCACAGCTGCGATACAAACCACCTGCGAGAACCGCTGGGGCGACCGAGCAGCAGACGGCGTCGCGGCGCCGAGCGCCGGGCGGCGGCGCATCCTCAGCGCACACAGTCCTCAATCGGACCAGCACACTGCAGATGGCCACCGCGCTTCGCACCGGGCCCGCGAGGACCTACTTTGGCCGCAAGGCGCCGCGAGCAGGGGGCCCCGGCGCGCAGCTGCGCCGCCTGCCGCGTCCGTCGGCCGGCGCGCCTGCCACTGGCCGCCCCCACCAGCCGGCTGTAGCGCGTGCGCCCACGCACCGCGCTGCCAGCACGCCGGGCGGCCCCCCCTCACCGGCCGGGGACAGTCTCACCCAGCCACCGCCGCGTATCGCCTCACACCCAGATCCCCTTTCACGTTCGTGGGCATGGTGGGTATCCCTGAAACAACCAGTTAATAGCTCGACCGATCGTCGCCAACACTGATTCACCTCTAGCGAGAACAACCGCACCACAACGGGTTACCTGTTGTTCATTTGCGTAACGTCACCAGCAAACGTAGACGTCCATCGCCATTTGCAACGAGTATTGCATGCCTGTGTCAGGTGTCACAACACACTACGTCTGCCCACATAGACGCAACAACATGTGCACGCCTCGAGAACACGTGGAAGGTAGCCCCCGTACGTATGCGGTGTCCATTGCGCGAACGACTGTCAGCCGGCCTCTGCAGGATGTCGCAGATGTGGAACGCGGTGCAACATGCTATCACGGTGTGTGAGAAGAGACGACTACGTCCGAATACACGCTCCACTACATCAACAGACTGCTCATGCTGATCGCCATCGAGGGCGTCCGTTCCTCCCACACGTCTGAATGGCGTACCACACTGCAATCCAGCTCTTATAGGGAGACGACACGTAGCTGCGTGCACAATATTTGGACTGTATGGTCTGCCGTTGCTAGGCGCAGTCGTCGTACGGTCACACATGTGCCACGATGTATCATTCAGTACATACGGACCAATGTGCAGTACAGTTTGTGGGTTTTGCGTACATCGGCGGACAGGTGACAGGCCGTACCACAACGTAGGCTGAGTACGTCGGCATGCGAAGGGCATTGAACATGCAAACTTCTCAACGACCAGCTTGCGAAGGCAGGGGGGAAGGGGGGGGGGGGCATGTACGTCCTGCTGCTATCCACATTACAGTGTATAGCAGGAGCATGTGGAAAGTCAGCAACACCTGCAAGGTGTTTAACATGACGCGATACACAGGGGACCGGGCAGTGCGAATAGCGAACTATATTGCGAGGGTTGCGGTTAGGCAACACTACACTAATTTAACGAGTTGCATAACAATTACAGAGCAGGTTAAGGCGCAATATAGGTTAGGTTAAGGCACAACATGGGTTACGTTAAAGCACAACATGGGTTACGTTAAAGCACAACATGGGTTACGTTAAAGCACAACATGGGTTACGTTAAAGCACAATTTAGGTTACGTTAAAGCACAATTTAGGTTACGTTGAAGCACAATTTAGGTTACGTTGAAGCACAATTTAGGTTACGTTGAAGCACAATTTAGGTTACGTTGAAGCACAATTTAGGTTACGTTGAAGCACAATTTAGGTTACGTTGAAGCACAAATTAGGTTACGTTGAGGCACAAATTAGGTTACGTTGAGGCACAAATTAGGTTACGTTGAGGCACAAATTAGGTTACGTTGAGGCACAAATTAGGTTACGTTGAGGCACAATATGGGTTAGGTTGAGGCACAATATGGGTTAGGTTGAGGCACAATATGGGTTAGGTTGAGGCACAATATGGGTTAGGTTGAGGCACAATATGGGTTAGGTTGAGGCACAAATTGGGTTAGGTTGAGGCACAATATGGGTTAGGTTAAGGCACAATATGGGTTAGGTTAAGGCACAATATGGGTTAGGTTAAGGTACAATATGGGTTAGGTTAAGGTACAATATGGGTTAGGTTAAGGTACAATATGGGTTAGGTTAAGGTACAATATGGGTTAGGTTAAGGTACAATATGGGTTAGGTTAAGGCACAATATGGGTTAGGTTAAGGCACAACATGGGTTAGGTTAAGGCACAACATGGGTTAGGTTAAGGCACAACATGGGTTAGGTTAAGGCACAACATGGGTTAGGTTAAGGCACAACATGGGTTAGGTTAAGGCACAATATGGGTTAGGTTAAGGCACAATATGGGTTAGGTTAAGGCACAACATGGGTTAGGTTAAGGCACAATATGGGTTAGGTTAAGGCACAACATGGGTTAGGTTAAGGCACAACATGGGTTAGGTTAAGGTACAATATGGGTTAGGTTAAGGTACAATATGGGTTAGGTTAAGGTACAATATGGGTTAGGTTAAGGTACAATATGGGTTAGGTTAAGGTACAATATGGGTTAGGTTAAGGTACAATATGGGTTAGGTTAAGGTACAATATGGGTTAGGTTAAGGTACAATATGGGTTAGGTTAAGGTACAATATGGGTTAGGTTAAGGTACAATATGGGTTAGGTTAAGGCACAACATGGGTTAGGTTAAGGCACAACATGGGTTAGGTTAAGGCACAACATGGGTTAGGTTAAGGCACAACATGGGTTAGGTTAAGGCACAACATGGGTTAGGTTAAGGCACAACATGGGTTAGGTTAAGGCACAACATGGGTTAGGTTAAGGCACAACATGGGTTAGGTTAAGGCACAACATGGGTTAGGTTAAGGCACAACATGGGTTAGGTTAAGGTACAATATGGGTTAGGTTAAGGCACAACATGGGTTAGGTTAAGGCACAACATGGGTTAGGTTAAGGCACAACATGGGTTAGGTTAAGGCACAACATGGGTTAGGTTAAGGCACAACATGGGTTAGGTTAAGGCACAACATGGGTTAGGTTAAGGCACAACATAGGTTAGGTTAAGGCACAACATAGGTTAGGTTAAGGCACAACATAGGTTAGGTTAAGGCACAACATACGTTAGGTTAAGGCACAACGTAGGTTAGGTTAAGGCACAACGTAGGTTAGGTTAAGGCGCAATGTAGGTTAGGTTAAGGTACGATATAGCTGAGGTTAAGGTACAATATCGCTTAGGTTAAGGTACACATTGTTGTAGGGAAAGGTGTATTGGGGGGGGGGGGCGGCAGGTTCGTTGATAGTGATTATCGTAAGTGCATGCCTGCGGGATCATCCGATTTGTCACGTCAGGATGCACTTGTGGCTCATGACAGGCGGCGCTCCGATTCCAAGGTTATGGCAGATGTGTGTCTTTCATTCCTGCCATTGTTTGTGTACTGTGACAGGAGGCAGTATTGTGATGTTGGGTGCACCCCTGTGTAGGACATGTGTGGGTGTTCGTGGCTTAACTGAGCAATGGCGGATGTCGGAAGGGTGGGATATTCTGTTTTCTGGGTGGACCTCCCGGTCTGGTTATGATAGTGTGGATTGTGTAATGTGGCGGAGAGGATGCACCGGATGTTCTTCCATGCTGGTGGTTAGATATTGTGTGTGTGCCTGTTAGAGGCAGAGAGTAGTGTGTGATAGTGTCTGGCTGACGTGTGGTTCTCATTGTGTGCAGAGTCTTTCAGCATGTATAGGGACGGTTGTATATATTATCTGTATTCTGATGGCTCTGCATTTATTACTAATCAGTGCCGTGTATACGGTTACTCTGGTTCCAGTCGAAACTGTTCTATCTCTGTACATTAGTGACACTGCGGCTCCACTATGTTGCTGCCCCTGTCGGCCGTTTCCCCCAGTGTATGGCTAGTGATTATCAGCAATCAGTCTATTAGTCAATACCGGTAGTGTGACGACTTCAAATGTCCGGGATGGGGGAAGCTAAACCCTTCCCGTGGGTCAGGGCCTAGAAAGACTCTTCCCACGCAGGAGGCTCGGACTGTCGTTACTCTTCCGAGAAATATATTTGCCCAGCGTTTTTTGCGACTGCGAGTGCAACGCCAGGAGGCTCCGACTGTCGTTACTTTTCCGAGATATATATTTGCCCAACGTTTTTTGCGACTGCGAGTGCAACGCCCACGGGTACCGACATGGATGGGGCGCTTCCTAGCTGATCGCTCGGCATGGGAATCAGTACAGTGAGCAATGCGATCGCGTCTGTAGCTTGTACGTGGTACAGCTCGCAGCTCATGTATAGGGACAGCGGGAATGTCGCATATTGGACATAACTCTTCATGAAACGCAAGTTATAGGTGTGGATTGCACATTACGAGTGCGGGAAACTTCCGCCGTTCATCCGCTGGCGTTGCGAGTTTGGCCGTTGGGGTGGGGCACGAGCGGGTGCGGGTGGTGTGATTGCCGGTCCACGACGTCGTGCGGCAGAGGCA
>NW_026047769.1:57500-60000 GCF_023864345.2 Schistocerca serialis cubense | reverse complement strand
TTCCGCTTGGAGAGCGGAGGGCCACCACCAGACCGCTGCTTGGATGGCGGGCGCGACGTCTTCCTCTTCCTTGCTTCTGCTTCCTCAGAGCCGACAGCTCGGAGGGCCTCAGGCAGCCCAGCCGCGACCACTGCCAACGGCGTACCCGGCCCCAAACGCACAAGGTCGTCCAGGGCCGAGAAGCGCGCGGCCGACCGCGGCAGGCCGGCGAGGTGCCTCCATATGGCTTCGTCGACTACAGATGTTTGTGGCGGGCGCTCAAGCTCCGGCGGAGAGGGTGGCCCCTCCGGCAGCGACTCCGGGACGGGTGAATGGCGCAGACCATGCTGCGTCTGTTGTTCCCGCCTCAGCTCCTCTACGTATTCCCGCACCATCGTCCTGTGTGCCACCGTCCTCCTCCTGCACTTGATGGCATCCAGGGTACGGTGCGGAAACAGGGGTAGAAGCTCCTGGTTTGCAAAGAGGACTTTGGAGTCACTGGCACAGAGAAGCCTAGCCTCCGCCAGGGCGAGCTCCCGCATTTCTTCTTCCGCCCACCGAGCTCGCTTCCTATCAGTTGCAATCTCCGCATTTGCCGCTTCCGGATGGGCGCGGCGGCGGTGTTGTCCGAGCCCGATCTTGCTGCGGAAGGCACGGCTGCAAATGCTGCAGTGGAACCATGGCTCCACGGCCTCCTCTACTTCAGGGACGGTTGGCAGGCTAGCAGTGGGGACTGTTAGGCCGGGTCCTTCAGCGGAAGGCCCGGTACCCGTGTTTTCTTCTCTTGTTGTCCCAACATTAAGGGTTATGCGATGGAGGGCTGGTAACCCCCCAAAGCCCCAAGTGCGGACTTCCACTCTGCTTACCAGTCCTATCAAGGACTGGCGTATCGGCGGGCCCACGGGAAGGGGGGAAGCCGCAGGCAAGGAGAGGCTAAGAGGGCATGGCCCATGTATTGCGCTTCACTTGCCCAGTAACTATGAGAGAGTCATAGTTACTCCCGCCGTTTACCCGCGCTTGCTTGAATTTCTTCACGTTGACATTCAGAGCACTGGGCAGAAATCACATTGCGTCAACACCCGCTAGGGCCATCGCAATGCTTTGTTTTAATTAGACAGTCGGATCCCCCCAGTCCGTGCCAGTTCTGAGTTGATCGTTGAATGGCGGCCGAAGAGAATCCGCGCACCCGCGCGCCCCCGGAGGAGCACGCTAAGGCGGACGCGGCCTCGCAGCAAGGAAGATCCGTGGGAGGCCAAGGCACGGGACCGAGCTCGGATCCTGCACGCAGGTTGAAGCACCGGGGCGCGAACGCCGCGCAGGCGCGCGCATCCTGCACCGCCGGCCAGCACGAGGCCGACCAACGGCGAGAGCAGACCACGCCCGCGCTAAACGCCCGCACTTACCGGCACCCCTACGGCACTCACCTCGCCCAGGCCCGGCACGTTAGCGCTGACCCACTTCCCGACCAAGCCCGACACGCCCCGATCCTCAGAGCCAATCCTTATCCCGAAGTTACGGATCCAATTTGCCGACTTCCCTTACCTACATTATTCTATCGACTAGAGGCTCTTCACCTTGGAGACCTGCTGCGGATATGGGTACGAACCGGCGCGACACCTCCACGTGGCCCTCTCCCGGATTTTCAAGGTCCGAGGGGAAGATCGGGACACCGCCGCAACTGCGGTGCTCTTCGCGTTCCAAACCCTATCTCCCTGCTAGAGGATTCCAGGGAACTCGAACGCTCATGCAGAAAAGAAAACTCTTCCCCGATCTCCCGACGGCGTCTCCGGGTCCTTTTGGGTTACCCCGACGAGCATCTCTAAAAGAGGGGCCCGACTTGTATCGGTTCCGCTGCCGGGTTCCGGAATAGGAACCGGATTCCCTTTCGCCCAACGGGGGCCAGCACAAAGCGCATCATGCTATGACGGCCCCCATCAACATCGGATTTCTCCTAGGGCTTAGGATCGACTGACTCGTGTGCAACGGCTGTTCACACGAAACCCTTCTCCGCGTCAGCCCTCCAGGGCCTCGCTGGAGTATTTGCTACTACCACCAAGATCTGCACCGACGGCGGCTCCAGGCAGGCTCACGCCCAGACCCTTCTGCGCCCACCGCCGCGACCCTCCTACTCGTCAGGGCTTCGCGGCCGGCCGCAAGGACCGGCCATGACTGCCAGACTGACGGCCGAGTATAGGCACGACGCTTCAGCGCCATCCATTTTCAGGGCTAGTTGCTTCGGCAGGTGAGTTGTTACACACTCCTTAGCGGATTCCGACTTCCATGGCCACCGTCCTGCTGTCTTAAGCAACCAACGCCTTTCATGGTTTCCCATGAGCGTCGATTCGGGCGCCTTAACTCGGCGTTTGGTTCATCCCACAGCGCCAGTTCTGCTTACCAAAAGTGGCCCACTTGGCACTCCGATCCGAGTCGTTTGCTCGCGGCTTCAGCATATCAAGCAAGCCGGAGATCTCACCCATTTAAAGTTTGAGAATAGGTTGAGGTCGTTTCGGCCCCAAGGCCT
>NW_026047769.1:47500-55000 GCF_023864345.2 Schistocerca serialis cubense | reverse complement strand
TAGTTAGCAGGCTAGAGTCTCGTTCGTTATCGGAATTAACCAGACAAATCGCTCACCACCCACCGAATCAAGAAAGAGCTATCAATCTGTCAATCCTTCCGGTGTCCGGGCCTGGTGAGGTTTCCCGTGTTGAGTCAAATTAAGCCGCAGGCTCCACTCCTGGTGGTGCCCTTCCGTCAATTCCTTTAAGTTTCAGCTTTGCAACCATACTTCCCCCGGAACCCAAAAGCTTTGGTTTCCCGGAGGCTGCCCGCCGAGTCATCGGAGGAACTGCGGCGGATCGCTGGCTGGCATCGTTTATGGTTAGAACTAGGGCGGTATCTGATCGCCTTCGAACCTCTAACTTTCGTTCTTGATTAATGAAAACATACTTGGCAAATGCTTTCGCTTCTGTTCGTCTTGCGACGATCCAAGAATTTCACCTCTAACGTCGCAATACGAATGCCCCCGCCTGTCCCTATTAATCATTACCTCGGGTTCCGAAAACCAACAAAATAGAACCGAGGTCCTATTCCATTATTCCATGCACACAGTATTCAGGCGGGCTTGCCTGCTTTAAGCACTCTAATTTGTTCAAAGTAAACGTGCCGGCCCACCGAGACACTCAATAAAGAGCACCCTGGTAGGATTTCAACGGGGTCCGCCTCGGGACGCACGAGCACGCACGAGGCGGTCGCACGCCTTCGGCTCGCCCCACCGGCAGGACGTCCCACGATACATGCCAGTTAAACACCGACGGGCGGTGAACCAACAGCGTGGGACACAAATCCAACTACGAGCTTTTTAACCGCAACAACTTTAATATACGCTATTGGAGCTGGAATTACCGCGGCTGCTGGCACCAGACTTGCCCTCCAATAGATACTCGTTAAAGGATTTAAAGTGTACTCATTCCGATTACGGGGCCTCGGATGAGTCCCGTATCGTTATTTTTCGTCACTACCTCCCCGTGCCGGGAGTGGGTAATTTGCGCGCCTGCTGCCTTCCTTGGATGTGGTAGCCGTTTCTCAGGCTCCCTCTCCGGAATCGAACCCTGATTCCCCGTTACCCGTTACAACCATGGTAGGCGCAGAACCTACCATCGACAGTTGATAAGGCAGACATTTGAAAGATGCGTCGCCGGTACGAGGACCGTGCGATCAGCCCAAAGTTATTCAGAGTCACCAAGGCAAACGGACCGGACGAGCCGACCGATTGGTTTTGATCTAATAAAAGCGTCCCTTCCATCTCTGGTCGGGACTCTGTTTGCATGTATTAGCTCTAGAATTACCACAGTTATCCAAGTAACGTGGGTACGATCTAAGGAACCATAACTGATTTAATGAGCCATTCGCGGTTTCACCTTAATGCGGCTTGTACTGAGACATGCATGGCTTAATCTTTGAGACAAGCATATGACTACTGGCAGGATCAACCAGGGAGCTGCGTCAACTAGAGCTGAGCAGCCGGCCGCCCGGGAGTGTGTCCCGGGGGCCCGCGCGAACACGCAAGCGTCCGCTCAATTATTCTGCAAACAGGAGGAGGCTGAGCTCCCCTGCACAACACACCTCGAAACCCTCTCAGGTCCCGGCGGCGCGCAGCGCCGTCCTAAGTACTTGGTCGGGTTCGAGAGAGGCGCAATCGCCCGGAGTTAGGCGAGTAGACGCTTTAGGTGCGACCACCCGTGCTCCCAACTGAGCTTGCCGCTGCCGACAGAGGCCCGGGAGCGTGCTGTCGTGGCATTGCCGGCGGGAGACAACACGCGCCACCTACGGTGACCGGCAGCTCCAACGCCAGCGCCACAGAAGGACAAAAGCCCCACTTGGGTGCCGAAGCGAACTCTCCCAGCACAGCGCACGCGCCAACACGTCCGCACAGCTGCGATACAAACCACCTGCGAGAACCGCTGGGGCGACCGAGCAGCAGACGGCGTCGCGGCGCCGAGCGCCGGGCGGCGGCGCATCCTCAGCGCACACAGTCCTCAATCGGACCAGCACGCTGCAGATGGCCACCGCGCTTCGCACCGGGCCCGCGAGGACCTACTTTGGCCGCAAGGCGCCGCGAGCAGGGGGCGCCGGCGCGCAGCTGCGCCGCCTGCCGCGTCCGTCGGCCGGCGCGCCTGCCACTGGCCGCCCCCACCAGCCGGCTGTAGCGCGTGCGCCCACGCACCGCGCTGCCAGCACGCCGGGCGGCCCCCCCTCACCGGCCGGGGACGGTCCCACCCAGCCACCGCCGCGTATCGCCTCACACCCAGATCCCCTTTCGCGTTCGTGGGCATGGTGGGTCCCCTTTCACGTTCGTGGGCATGGTGGGTATCCCTGAAACAACCGGTTAATAGCTCGACCGATCGTCGCCAACACTGATTCACCTCTAGCGAGAACAACCGCACCACAACGGGTTACCTGTTGTTCATTTGCGTAACGTCACCAGCAAACGTAGACGTCCATCGCCATTTGCAACGAGTATTGCATGCCTGTGTCAGGTGTCACAACACACTACGTCTGCCCACATAGACGCAACAACATGTGCACGCCTCGAGAACACGTGGAAGGTAGCCCCCGTACGTATGCGGTGTCCATTGCGCGAACGACTGTCAGCCGGCCTCTGCAGGATGTCGCAGATGTGGAACGCGGTGCAACATGCTATCACGGTGTGTGAGAAGAGACGACTACGTCCGAATACACGCTCCACTACATCAACAGACTGCTCATGCTGATCGCCATCCAGGGCGTCCGTTCCTCCCACACGTCTGAATGGCGTACCACACTGCAATCCAGCTCTTATAGGGAGACGACACGTAGCTGCGTGCACAATATTTGGACTGTATGGTCTGCCGTTGCTAGGCGCAGTCGTCGTACGGTCACACATGTGCCACGATGTATCATTCAGTACATACGGACCAATGTGCAGTACAGTTTGTGGGTTTTGCGTACATCGGCGGACAGGTGACAGGCCGTACCACAACGTAGGCTGAGTACGTCGGCATGCGAAGGGCATTGAACATGCAAACTTCTCAACGACCAGCTTGCGAAGGCAGGGGGGAAGGGGGGGGGGCATGTACGTCCTGCTGCTATCCACATTACAGTGTATAGCAGGAGCATGTGGAAAGTCAGCAACACCTGCAAGGTGTTTAACATGACGCGATACACAGGGGACCGGGCAGTGCGAATAGCGAACTATATTGCGAGGGTTGCGGTTAGGCAACACTACACTAATTTAACGAGTTGCATAACAATTACAGAGCAGGTTCAGCGACAACGTGCGTCAGGTTAAGGCGCAATATAGGTTAGGTTGAGGCACAATATAGGTTAGGTTAAGGCACAACATGGGTTACGTTAAGGCACAAATTGGGTTACGTTAAGGCACAACATGGGTTACGTTAAGGCACAACATGGGTTACGTTAAGGCACAAATTAGGTTACGTTAAGGCACAAATTAGGTTA
This sequence comes from Schistocerca serialis cubense, assembly GCF_023864345.2. Lineage (NCBI taxonomy): Eukaryota > Metazoa > Arthropoda > Insecta > Orthoptera > Acrididae > Schistocerca > Schistocerca serialis. The sequence continues at coordinate 51,578 of NW_026047769.1, read as the reverse complement.
CGTTAAGGCACAAATTAGGTTACGTTAAGGCACAAATTAGGTTACGTTAAGGCACAAATTAGGTTACGTTAAGGCACAAATTAGGTTACGTTAAGGCACAAATTAGGTTACGTTAAGGCACAAATTAGGTTACGTTAAGGCACAAATTAGGTTACGTTAAGGCACAAATTAGGTTACGTTAAGGCACAAATTAGGTTACGTTAAGGCACAAATTAGGTTACGTTAAGGCACAAATTAGGTTACGTTAAGGCACAAATTAGGTTACGTTAAGGCACAAATTAGGTTACGTTAAGGCACAAATTAGGTTACGTTAAGGTACAATATGGGTTAGGTTAAGGTACAATATGGGTTAGGTTAAGGTACAATATGGGTTAGGTTAAGGTACAATATGGGTTAGGGTTAAGGTACAATATGGGTTAGGTTAAGGCACAACGTAGGTTAGGTTAAGGCACAACGTAGGTTAGGTTAAGGCACAACATAGGTTAGGTTAAGGCACAACATAGGTTAGGTTAAGGCACAACATAGGTTAGGTTAAGGCACAACATAGGTTAGGTTAAGGCACAACATAGGTTAGGTTAAGGCACAACATAGGTTAGGTTAAGGCACAACATAGGTTAGGTTAAGGCACAACATAGGTTAGGTTAAGGCACAACATAGGTTAGGTTAAGGCACAACCGTAGGTTAGGTTAAGGCACAACGTAGGTTAGGTTAAGGCACAACGTAGGTTAGGTTAAGGCACAACGTAGGTTAGGTTAAGGCACAACGTAGGTTAGGTTAAGGCACAACGTAGGTTAGGTTAAGGCACAACGTAGGTTAGGTTAAGGCACAACGTAGGTTAGGTTAAGGCACAACGTAGGTTAGGTTAAGGCACAACGTAGGTTAGGTTAAGGCACAAACGTAGGTTAGGTTAAGGCACAACGTAGGTTAGGTTAAGGCACAACGTAGGTTAGGTTAAGGCACAACGTAGGTTAGTTAAGGCACAACGTAGGTTAGGTTAAGGCACAACGTAGGTTAGGTTAAGGCACAACGTAGGTTAGGTTAAGGCACAACGTAGGTTAGGTTAAGGCACAACGTAGGTTAGGTTAAGGCACAACGTAGGTTAGGTTAGAGGCACAACGTAGGTTAGGTTAAGGCACAACGTAGGTTAGGTTAAGGCACAACGTAGGTTAGGTTAAGGCACAACATAGGTTAGGTTAAGGCACAACATAGGTTAGGTTAAGGCACAACATAGGTTAGGTTAAGGCACAACATAGGTTAGGTTAAGGGCACAACTAGTAGATAGGTAGGTAGGTTAAGGCACAACATAGGTTAGGTTAAGGCACAACATAGGTTAGGTTAAGGCACAACATAGGTTAGGTTAAGGCACAACGTAGGTTAGGTTAAGGCACAACGTAGGTTAGGTTAAGGCACACGTAGGTTAGGTTAAGCACAACGTAGGTTAGGTTAAGGCACAACGTAGGTTAGGTTAAGGCACAACGTAGGTTAGGTTAAGGCACAACGTAGGTTAGGTTAAGGTACAACGTAGTTAGGTTAAGGTACAACGTAGGTTAGGTTAAGGTACAACGTAGGTTAGGGTTAAGGTACAACGTAGGTTAGGTTAAGGTACAACGTAGGTTAGGTTAAGGTACAACGTAGGTTAGGTTAAGGTACAACGTAGGTTAGGTGAAGGCGCAATGTAGGTTAGGTTAAGGTACGATATACCTTAGGTTAAGGTACAATATCGCTTAGGTCTAAGGTACAATATAGCTTAGGTTAAGGTACACGTTGTAGGGAAAGGTGTATTTTGGGGGGGGAGGGGGCGGCAGGTTCGTTGATAGTGATTATCGTAAGTGCATGCCTGCGGGATCATCCGATTTGTCACGTCAGGATGCACTTGTGGCTCCATGACAGGCGGCGCTCCGATTCCAAGGTTGTGGCAGATCTGTGTCTTTCATTCCTGCCATTGTTTGTGTACTGTGACAGGAGGCAGTATTGTGATGTTGGGTGCACCCCTGTGTAGGACATGTGTGGGTGTTCGTGGCTTAGCTGAGCAATGGCGGATGTCGGAAGGGTGGGATATTCTGTTTTCTGGGTGGACCTCCCGGTCTGGTTATGATAGTGTGGATTGTGTAATGTGGCGGAGAGGATGCACCGGATGTTCTTCCATGCTGGTGGTTAGATATTGTGTGTGTGCCTGTTAGAGGCAGAGAGTAGTGTGTGATAGTGTCTGGCTGACGTGTGGTTCTCATTGTGTGCAGAGTCTTTCAGCATGTATAGGGACGGTTGTATATATTATCTGTATTCTGATGGCTCTAGCATCTATTACTAATCAGTGCCGTGTATACGGTTACTCTGGTTCCAGTCGAAACTGTTCTATCTCTGTACATTAGTGACACTGCGGCTCCACTATGTTGCCGCCCCTGTCGGCCGTTTCCCCCAGTGTGTGGCTAATGATTATCAGCAATCAGTCTATTAGTCAATACCGGTAGTGTGACGACGTGAAATGTCCGGGATGGGGGAAGCTACACGCTTCCCGTGGGTCAGGGCCTAGAAAGACTCTTCCCACGCAGGAGGCTCGGACTGTCATTACTCTTCCGAGAAATATATTTGCCCGAGCGTTTTTTGCGACTGCGAGTGCGACGCGTACGAGTACCGACATGGATGGGGCGCTTCCTAGCTGATCGCTCAGCATCGGAGAAATATATTTGCCCAACGTTTTTTGCGACTGCGAGTGCAACGCCCAAGGGTACCGACGTGGATGGGGCGCTTTCCTAGCTGATCGCTCGGCATGGGAATCCGTACAGTGAGCAATGCGATCGCGTCTGTAGCTTGTACGTGGTACAGCTCGCAGCTCATGTATAGGGACAGCGGGAATGTCGCATATTGGACATAACTCTTCATGAAACGCAAGTTATAGGTGTGGATTGCACATTACGACTGCGGGAAACTTCCGCCGTTCATCCGCTGGCGTTGCGAGTTTGGCGGTTGGGGTGGGGCACGAGCGGGTGCGGGTGGTGTGATTGCCGGTCCACGACTTCGTGCGGCAGAGGCACTGGCGTTTGGGTGCTGTGGTCGACACAGGCTGCCATGCTTTGTGGGTGGCGTCGAAAGATGGGCACTGTGGGCCCATCGATGTCTTAGTCGGCTTGGCGTCCCATAGATGGCGGTATCGTCGTTGCAGGAGCTCATGCTGAGGGAGACCTACAGATGGCGGTATGTTTTGTGGTGCGCTCGACATGGCGGACCTAGTGTTGGTCAGATTCGCATAGATGGCGATACTGTTTTGCCAGCATGGTTGGCGTAGTTCCGTCGGATCCCTGTAGATGGAGGTGTCGAAATGTTTACTGTGGACAGTCATGTCGTCGGTACGAGGGGGCGCGCGCGAGTGCGTCGTGATACCTCGCCCCTCACCCCTACGGACTTATCACCACCCACGACTAGCCGCCCCGGGGACTTGCCAACGACACACCCTATCCCAAGTCTATTTTCTTGCGGAGCATCATGTGTTATTATATTTTATTTCACATCCATAGTGTATAGGGGTATTGTAGTTCACCGTACGGCGGTGGACGCTGTGTTACCACACGCCGGGGGGGACGGCGAAAACGAACCGTCGACCGCCGGGCGCCGCCCGCCGACGCCGCCTCCACGCGTCGCGCCGGCCGGTGGGCCGACATCGACCGTCCGGCACCCATCACGGCACCCATCGCCGGCCGGCAAAAGCGATACGCTGTAGCGCGGCAGAACACAACGCGCCCGGGCCGGCGCCGCCTCCCCCGCTGCGCACGGAGGCGGCACCCATCGCAGCGCCCGCGCCGGCGGCAAGGGGCCCGCCAACCGATACGCCGCCGTCCGCCGCACCCACTGCAGCGCCCTGGGTGCGGCGCGCCCGGCCGGACCGATACGCCAAGAGATGCGACGGACAGAAACAAAGGCACACACACGTGCGCCTGTTGACGCCAGCCCCGGGGGTCTCGTCTCGCGACAAGACGAATCCCCGAAGCTAGGGCTGAGTCTCTCAACAGATCGCAGCGTGGCAACTGCTCTACCGAGTACAACACCCCGCCCGGTACCTAAGTCGTCTACAGACGATTCCGAG
>NW_026047769.1:37500-40000 GCF_023864345.2 Schistocerca serialis cubense | reverse complement strand
GCCGGGCGGCCCCCCCTCACCGGCCGGGGACGGTCCCACCCAGCCACCGCCGCGTATCGCCTCACACCCAGATCCCCTTTCGCGTTCGTGGGCATGGTGGGTCCCCTTTCACGTTCGTGGGCATGGTGGGTATCCCTGAAACAACCGGTTAATAGCTCGACCGATCGTCGCCAACACTGATTCACCTCTAGCGAGAACAACCGCACCACAACGGGTTACCTGTTGTTCATTTGCGTAACGTCACCAGCAAACGTAGACGTCCATCGCCATTTGCAACGAGTATTGCATGCCTGTGTCAGGTGTCACAACACACACTACGTCTGCCCACATAGACGCAACAACATGTGCACGCCTCGAGAACACGTGGAAGGTAGCCCCCGTACGTATGCGGTGTCCATTGCGCGAACGACTGTCAGCCGGCCTCTGCAGGATGTCGCAGATGTGGAACGCGGTGCAACATGCTATCACGGTGTGTGAGAAGAGACGACTACGTCCGAATACACGCTCCACTACATCAACAGACTGCTCATGCTGATCGCCATCCAGGGCGTCCGTTCCTCCCACACGTCTGAATGGCGTACCACACTGCAATCCAGCTCTTATAGGGAGACGACACGTAGCTGCGTGCACAATATTTGGACTGTATGGTCTGCCGTTGCTAGGCGCAGTCGTCGTACGGTCACACATGTGCCACGATGTATCATTCAGTACATACGGACCAATGTGCAGTACAGTTTGTGGGTTTTGCGTACATCGGCGGACAGGTGACAGGCCGTACCACAACGTAGGCTGAGTACGTCGGCATGCGAAGGGCATTGAACATGCAAACTTCTCAACGACCAGCTTGCGAAGGCAGGGGGGAAGGGGGGGGGGCATGTACGTCCTGCTGCTATCCACATTACAGTGTATAGCAGGAGCATGTGGAAAGTCAGCAACACCTGCAAGGTGTTTAACATGACGCGATACACAGGGGACCGGGCAGTGCGAATAGCGAACTATATTGCGAGGGTTGCGGTTAGGCAACACTACACTAATTTAACGAGTTGCATAACAATTACAGAGCAGGTTCAGCGACAACGTGCGTCAGGTTAAGGCGCAATATAGGTTAGGTTGAGGCACAATATAGGTTAGGTTAAGGCACAACATGGGTTACGTTAAGGCACAAATTGGGTTACGTTAAGGCACAACATGGGTTACGTTAAGGCACAACATGGGTTACGTTAAGGCACAAATTAGGTTACGTTAAGGCACAAATTAGGTTACGTTAAGGCACAAATTAGGTTACGTTAAGGCACAAATTAGGTTACGTTAAGGCACAAATTAGGTTACGTTAAGGCACAAATTAGGTTACGTTAAGGCACAAATTAGGTTACGTTAAGGCACAAATTAGGTTACGTTAAGGCACAAATTAGGTTACGTTAAGGCACAAATTAGGTTACGTTAAGGCACAAATTAGGTTACGTTAAGGCACAAATTAGGTTACGTTAAGGCACAAATTAGGTTACGTTAAGGCACAAATTAGGTTACGTTAAGGCACAAATTAGGTTACGTTAAGGCACAAATTAGGTTACGTTAAGGCACAAATTAGGTTACGTTAAGGCACAAATTAGGTTACGTTAAGGCACAAATTAGGTTACGTTAAGGTACAATATGGGTTAGGTTAAGGTACAATATGGGTTAGGTTAAGGTACAATATGGGTTAGGTTAAGGTACAATATGGGTTAGGTTAAGGTACAATATGGGTTAGGTTAAGGCACAACGTAGGTTAGGTTAAGGCACAACGTAGGTTAGGTTAAGGCACAACATAGGTTAGGTTAAGGCACAACATAGGTTAGGTTAAGGCACAACATAGGTTAGGTTAAGGCACAACATAGGTTAGGTTAAGGCACAACATAGGTTAGGTTAAGGCACAACATAGGTTAGGTTAAGGCACAACATAGGTTAGGTTAAGGCACAACATAGGTTAGGTTAAGGCACAACATAGGTTAGGTTAAGGCACAACGTAGGTTAGGTTAAGGCACAACGTAGGTTAGGTTAAGGCACAACGTAGGTTAGGTTAAGGCACAACGTAGGTTAGGTTAAGGCACAACGTAGGTTAGGTTAAGGCACAACGTAGGTTAGGTTAAGGCACAACGTAGGTTAGGTTAAGGCACAACGTAGGTTAGGTTAAGGCACAACGTAGGTTAGGTTAAGGCACAACGTAGGTTAGGTTAAGGCACAACGTAGGTTAGGTTAAGGCACAACGTAGGTTAGGTTAAGGCACAACGTAGGTTAGGTTAAGGCACAACGTAGGTTAGGTTAAGGCACAACGTAGGTTAGGTTAAGGCACAACGTAGGTTAGGTTAAGGCACAACGTAGGTTAGGTTAAGGCACAACGTAGGTTAGGTTAAGGCACAACGTAGGTTAGGTTAAGGCACAACGTAGGTTAGGTTAAGGCACAACGTAGGTTAGGTTAAGGCACAACATAGGTTAGGTTAAGGCACAACATAGGTTAGGTTAA
>NW_026047769.1:30000-32500 GCF_023864345.2 Schistocerca serialis cubense | reverse complement strand
CCGCGTATTGGAGACCCAGCAGTGCTGCCCTGGTGTTCGGGCAGACTCGTGTAGCGCAGCGCCGTCGACCGACGAGTGGAGGCGGTCGGCCCAACACCGGCCCAACTGGTAACTGGACTTTATAACTTCCCCCTGCCATTGCAGGGCGTGGTCCAGTTGGTGAATTTCTCGCTGGATTAAGTCCTGGGAAGAATCGTCCACTGCCGCACCCAGTCCTTGCATCTTCGCCAATCTTCTCCTGCGAAGAAGAGGGCCCAGCCAGCGGGCCGCAGGCACCCCCAAGCCCCCATGAGAGATGGGGGCGTGGAAGTAACCGACCGGCGTATCTGCTGGCAGGTGCAGCCAAGATCGAAGGGCTGCACGAACACAGACGTCAAGGGAAGAGAGGGCCCCAAGACGAGTCCTCCCCAGGGCGAGGCCATGGAAAATACCCGGGAGGATGACAGAACGAAGGGCAAAAAGCCGCTGCTGAGGTTTGAGTGGTGCACGCTTGATGATGTCCAACTGCTTCTCGACCTCCCGCCGGGGATGAAAAAGACTGCGTCCGCACGTGGAAAATTGCAGGCCTAGATACTTGAAAGTATCTCCCATCGCCAGTGCTGGGATGTTGTTCCCCCCAGCACGAAAGATGACAGTCTCGTCGACCTTGGTTTTCTTCTCCCGGCCTGATGAGACAAGGGCGAGAGAGAAACACTTCCGTGGGTTGACCTCGAGCCCGAGATCCCCCAGGGCCGACGTGGCGATGGTGAGAAGTTCCTGCAATCCATCACGAGTCTCGGCGAACAGCAGGAGGTCATCAGCGAATGCAGCCGCATTTATCCGCCGTCCAAGAATGCGTGCACCAATATGAGCAGGCAGACGAGACAAGAGAATGTCAATGGACATGTTGAAGAGAATAGGAGACAGCGGGTCACCCTGCAAGAGAGTCATAGTTACTCCCGCCGTTTACCCGCGCTTGCTTGAATTTCTTCACGTTGACATTCAGAGCACTGGGCAGAAATCACATTGCGTCAACACCCGCTAGGGCCATCGCAATGCTTTGTTTTAATTAGACAGTCGGATTCCCCCAGTCCGTGCCAGTTCTGAGTTGATCGTTGAATGGCGGCCGAAGAGAATCCGCGCACCCGCGCGCCCCCGGAGGAGCACGCTAAGGCGGACGCGGCCTCGCAGCAAGGAAGATCCGTGGGAGGCCAAGGCACGGGACCGAGCTCGGATCCTGCACGCAGGTTGAAGCACCGGGGCGCGAACGCCGCGCAGGCGCGCGCATCCTGCACCGCCGGCCAGCACGAGGCCGACCAACGGCGAGAGCAGACCACGCCCGCGCTAAACGCCCGCACTTACCGGCACCCCTACGGCACTCACCTCGCCCAGGCCCGGCACGTTAGCGCTGACCCACTTCCCGACCAAGCCCGACACGCCCCGATCCTCAGAGCCAATCCTTATCCCGAAGTTACGGATCCAATTTGCCGACTTCCCTTACCTACATTATTCTATCGACTAGAGGCTCTTCACCTTGGAGACCTGCTGCGGATATGGGTACGAACCGGCGCGACACCTCCACGTGGCCCTCTCCCGGATTTTCAAGGTCCGAGGGGAAGATCGGGACACCGCCGCAACTGCGGTGCTCTTCGCGTTCCAAACCCTATCTCCCTGCTAGAGGATTCCAGGGAACTCGAACGCTCATGCAGAAAAGAAAACTCTTCCCCGATCTCCCGACGGCGTCTCCGGGTCCTTTTGGGTTACCCCGACGAGCATCTCTAAAAGAGGGGCCCGACTTGTATCGGTTCCGCTGCCGGGTTCCGGAATAGGAACCGGATTCCCTTTCGCCCAACGGGGGCCAGCACAAAGCGCATCATGCTATGACGGCCCCCATCAACATCGGATTTCTCCTAGGGCTTAGGATCGACTGACTCGTGTGCAACGGCTGTTCACACGAAACCCTTCTCCGCGTCAGCCCTCCAGGGCCTCGCTGGAGTATTTGCTACTACCACCAAGATCTGCACCGACGGCGGCTCCAGGCAGGCTCACGCCCAGACCCTTCTGCGCCCACCGCCGCGACCCTCCTACTCGTCAGGGCTTCGCGGCCGGCCGCAAGGACCGGCCATGACTGCCAGACTGACGGCCGAGTATAGGCACGACGCTTCAGCGCCATCCATTTTCAGGGCTAGTTGCTTCGGCAGGTGAGTTGTTACACACTCCTTAGCGGATTCCGACTTCCATGGCCACCGTCCTGCTGTCTTAAGCAACCAACGCCTTTCATGGTTTCCCATGAGCGTCGATTCGGGCGCCTTAACTCGGCGTTTGGTTCATCCCACAGCGCCAGTTCTGCTTACCAAAAGTGGCCCACTTGGCACTCCGATCCGAGTCGTTTGCTCGCGGCTTCAGCATATCAAGCAAGCCGGAGATCTCACCCATTTAAAGTTTGAGAATAGGTTGAGGTCGTTTCGGCCCCAAGGCCTCTAATCATTCGCTTTACCGGATGAGACTCGTACGAGCACCA
>NW_026047769.1:22500-27500 GCF_023864345.2 Schistocerca serialis cubense | reverse complement strand
AGACAAATCGCTCCACCAACTAAGAACGGCCATGCACCACCACCCACCGAATCAAGAAAGAGCTATCAATCTGTCAATCCTTCCGGTGTCCGGGCCTGGTGAGGTTTCCCGTGTTGAGTCAAATTAAGCCGCAGGCTCCACTCCTGGTGGTGCCCTTCCGTCAATTCCTTTAAGTTTCAGCTTTGCAACCATACTTCCCCCGGAACCCAAAAGCTTTGGTTTCCCGGAGGCTGCCCGCCGAGTCATCGGAGGAACTGCGGCGGATCGCTGGCTGGCATCGTTTAAGGTTAGAACTAGGGCGGTATCTGATCGCCTTCGAACCTCTAACTTTCGTTCTTGATTAATGAAAACATACTTGGCAAATGCTTTCGCTTCTGTTCGTCTTGCGACGATCCAAGAATTTCACCTCTAACGTCGCAATACGAATGCCCCCGCCTGTCCCTATTAATCATTACCTCGGGTTCCGAAAACCAACAAAATAGAACCGAGGTCCTATTCCATTATTCCATGCACACAGTATTCAGGCGGGCTTGCCTGCTTTAAGCACTCTAATTTGTTCAAAGTAAACGTGCCGGCCCACCGAGACACTCAATAAAGAGCACCCTGGTAGGATTTCAACGGGGTCCGCCTCGGGACGCACGAGCACGCACGAGGCGGTCGCACGCCTTCGGCTCGCCCCACCGGCAGGACGTCCCACGATACATGCCAGTTAAACACCGACGGGCGGTGAACCAACAGCGTGGGACACAAATCCAACTACGAGCTTTTTAACCGCAACAACTTTAATATACGCTATTGGAGCTGGAATTACCGCGGCTGCTGGCACCAGACTTGCCCTCCAATAGATACTCGTTAAAGGATTTAAAGTGTACTCATTCCGATTACGGGGCCTCGGATGAGTCCCGTATCGTTATTTTTCGTCACTACCTCCCCGTGCCGGGAGTGGGTAATTTGCGCGCCTGCTGCCTTCCTTGGATGTGGTAGCCGTTTCTCAGGCTCCCTCTCCGGAATCGAACCCTGATTCCCCGTTACCCGTTACAACCATGGTAGGCGCAGAACCTACCATCGACAGTTGATAAGGCAGACATTTGAAAGATGCGTCGCCGGTACGAGGACCGTGCGATCAGCCCAAAGTTATTCAGAGTCACCAAGGCAAACGGACCGGACGAGCCGACCGATTGGTTTTGATCTAATAAAAGCGTCCCTTCCATCTCTGGTCGGGACTCTGTTTGCATGTATTAGCTCTAGAATTACCACAGTTATCCAAGTAACGTGGGTACGATCTAAGGAACCATAACTGATTTAATGAGCCATTCGCGGTTTCACCTTAATGCGGCTTGTACTGAGACATGCATGGCTTAATCTTTGAGACAAGCATATGACTACTGGCAGGATCAACCAGGGAGCTGCGTCAACTAGAGCTGAGCAGCCGGCCGCCCGGGAGTGTGTCCCGGGGGCCCGCGCGAACACGCAAGCGTCCGCTCAATTATTCTGCAAACAGGAGGAGGCTGAGCTCCCCTGCACAACACACCTCGAAACCCTCTCAGGTCCCGGCGGCGCGCAGCGCCGTCCTAAGTACTTGGTCGGGTTCGAGAGAGGCGCAATCGCCCGGAGTTAGGCGAGTAGACGCTTTAGGTGCGACCACCCGTGCTCCCAACTGAGCTTGCCGCTGCCGACAGAGGCCCGGGAGCGTGCTGTCGTGGCATTGCCGGCGGGAGACAACACGCGCCACCTACGGTGACCGGCAGCTCCAACGCCAGCGCCACAGAAGGACAAAAGCCCCACTTGGGTGCCGAAGCGAACTCTCCCAGCACAGCGCACGCGCCAACACGTCCGCACAGCTGCGATACAAACCACCTGCGAGAACCGCTGGGGCGACCGAGCAGCAGACGGCGTCGCGGCGCCGAGCGCCGGGCGGCGGCGCATCCTCAGCGCACACAGTCCTCAATCGGACCAGCACACTGCAGATGGCCACCGCGCTTCGCACCGGGCCCGCGAGGACCTACTTTGGCCGCAAGGCGCCGCGAGCAGGGGGCGCCGGCGCGCAGCTGCGCCGCCTGCCGCGTCCGTCGGCCGGCGCGCCTGCCACTGGCCGCCCCCACCAGCCGGCTGTAGCGCGTGCGCCCACGCACCGCGCTGCCAGCACGCCGGGCGGCCCCCCCTCACCGGCCGGGGACGGTCCCACCCAGCCACCGCCGCGTATCGCCTCACACCCAGATCCCCTTTCGCGTTCGTGGGCATGGTGGGTCCCCTTTCACGTTCGTGGGCATGGTGGGTATCCCTGAAACAACCGGTTAATAGCTCGACCGATCGTCGCCAACACTGATTCACCTCTAGCGAGAACAACCGCACCACAACGGGTTACCTGTTGTTCATTTGCGTAACGTCACCAGCAAACGTAGACGTCCATCGCCATTTGCAACGAGTATTGCATGCCTGTGTCAGGTGTCACAACACACTACGTCTGCCCACATAGACGCAACAACATGTGCACGCCTCGAGAACACGTGGAAGGTAGCCCCCGTACGTATGCGGTGTCCATTGCGCGAACGACTGTCAGCCGGCCTCTGCAGGATGTCGCAGATGTGGAACGCGGTGCAACATGCTATCACGGTGTGTGAGAAGAGACGACTACGTCCGAATACACGCTCCACTACATCAACAGACTGCTCATGCTGATCGCCATCCAGGGCGTCCGTTCCTCCCACACGTCTGAATGGCGTACCACACTGCAATCCAGCTCTTATAGGGAGACGACACGTAGCTGCGTGCACAATATTTGGACTGTATGGTCTGCCGTTGCTAGGCGCAGTCGTCGTACGGTCACACATGTGCCACGATGTATCATTCAGTACATACGGACCAATGTGCAGTACAGTTTGTGGGTTTTGCGTACATCGGCGGACAGGTGACAGGCCGTACCACAACGTAGGCTGAGTACGTCGGCATGCGAAGGGCATTGAACATGCAAACTTCTCAACGACCAGCTTGCGAAGGCAGGGGGGAAGGGGGGGGGGCATGTACGTCCTGCTGCTATCCACATTACAGTGTATAGCAGGAGCATGTGGAAAGTCAGCAACACCTGCAAGGTGTTTAACATGACGCGATACACAGGGGACCGGGCAGTGCGAATAGCGAACTATATTGCGAGGGTTGCGGTTAGGCAACACTACACTAATTTAACGAGTTGCATAACAATTACAGAGCAGGTTCAGCGACAACGTGCGTCAGGTTAAGGCGCAATATAGGTTAGGTTGAGGCACAATATAGGTTAGGTTAAGGCACAACATGGGTTACGTTAAGGCACAAATTGGGTTACGTTAAGGCACAACATGGGTTACGTTAAGGCACAACATGGGTTACGTTAAGGCACAAATTAGGTTACGTTAAGGCACAAATTAGGTTACGTTAAGGCACAAATTAGGTTACGTTAAGGCACAAATTAGGTTACGTTAAGGCACAAATTAGGTTACGTTAAGGCACAAATTAGGTTACGTTAAGGCACAAATTAGGTTACGTTAAGGCACAAATTAGGTTACGTTAAGGCACAAATTAGGTTACGTTAAGGCACAAATTAGGTTACGTTAAGGCACAAATTAGGTTACGTTAAGGCACAAATTAGGTTACGTTAAGGCACAAATTAGGTTACGTTAAGGCACAAATTAGGTTACGTTAAGGCACAAATTAGGTTACGTTAAGGCACAAATTAGGTTACGTTAAGGTACAATATGGGTTAGGTTAAGGTACAATATGGGTTAGGTTAAGGTACAATATGGGTTAGGTTAAGGTACAATATGGGTTAGGTTAAGGTACAATATGGGTTAGGTTAAGGCACAACGTAGGTTAGGTTAAGGCACAACGTAGGTTAGGTTAAGGCACAACATAGGTTAGGTTAAGGCACAACATAGGTTAGGTTAAGGCACAACATAGGTTAGGTTAAGGCACAACATAGGTTAGGTTAAGGCACAACATAGGTTAGGTTAAGGCACAACATAGGTTAGGTTAAGGCACAACATAGGTTAGGTTAAGGCACAACATAGGTTAGGTTAAGGCACAACATAGGTTAGGTTAAGGCACAACATAGGTTAGGTTAAGGCACAACATAGGTTAGGTTAAGGCACAACGTAGGTTAGGTTAAGGCACAACGTAGGTTAGGTTAAGGCACAACGTAGGTTAGGTTAAGGCACAACGTAGGTTAGGTTAAGGCACAACGTAGGTTAGGTTAAGGCACAACGTAGGTTAGGTTAAGGCACAACGTAGGTTAGGTTAAGGCACAACGTAGGTTAGGTTAAGGCACAACGTAGGTTAGGTTAAGGCACAACGTAGGTTAGGTTAAGGCACAACGTAGGTTAGGTTAAGGCACAACGTAGGTTAGGTTAAGGCACAACGTAGGTTAGGTTAAGGCACAACATAGGTTAGGTTAAGGCACAACATAGGTTAGGTTAAGGCACAACATAGGTTAGGTTAAGGCACAACATAGGTTAGGTTAAGGCACAACATAGGTTAGGTTAAGGCACAACATAGGTTAGGTTAAGGCACAACATAGGTTAGGTTAAGGCACAACATAGGTTAGGTTAAGGCACAACATAGGTTAGGTTAAGGCACAACATAGGTTAGGTTAAGGCACAACATAGGTTAGGTTAAGGCACAACATAGGTTAGGTTAAGGCACAACGTAGGTTAGGTTAAGGCACAACGTAGGTTAGGTTAAGGCACAACGTAGGTTAGGTTAAGGCACAACGTAGGTTAGGTTAAGGCACAACGTAGGTTAGGTTAAGGCACAACGTAGGTTAGGTTAAGGCACAACGTAGGTTAGGTTAAGGTACAACGTAGGTTAGGTTAAGGTACAACGTAGGTTAGGTTAAGGTACAACGTAGGTTAGGTTAAGGTACAACGTAGGTTAGGTTAAGGTACAACGTAGGTTAGGTTAAGGTACAACGTAGGTTAGGTTAAGGTACAACGTAGGTTAGGTTAAGGTACAACGTAGGTTAGGTTAAGGTA
>NW_026047769.1:15000-17500 GCF_023864345.2 Schistocerca serialis cubense | reverse complement strand
CCGCCGAGGATGGAACAAACTTCGTCCGCCGGTGGTGAATTGCAGTCCCAAATACTTAAATGTATCTTCCATCGCCAGTGCTGGAATGTTCTGGACACCAGCACGAAAGATGACTGTCTCGTCGACCTTGGTCTTCTTCTCCCGGCCTGATGACACCAGGGCGAGAGAGAAGCACTTTCGTGGGTTGACCTCAAGGCCGAGGTCACCCAAGGCCGACGTGGCGATGGTAAGAAGTTCCTGCAATCCATCACGAGTCTCGGCGAACAGCAGGAGGTCGTCGGCGAATGCAGCAGCATTTACTCGCCGTCCGAGAATGCGTGCCCCAACATGCTCAGGGAGACGGGATAAGAGGATGTCTACTGCCATGTTAAAAAGGATGGGGGACAGAGGGTCACCCTGCCGAACACCCCTCGAAGGCCGCACCAGATCGGACGACTTCCCACCAGCGCAGATAACCGTCGATCCCGCCCCATAGCACCCCCGGATGTAGTCAACGAACTCGACCGGCAGGCCATGGGCCCTCAGCACAGGGCCAAGGGCCCCATGGGCAAGCGAGTCGAAGGCCTTTGACACATCCAGGGACGCCAAGTACAGCGAACCGGCGGCCCTCCGCGCCTGAGTCATCGCCAGATCCAGGATAAAGGTGTTATGAAGCATCCCATCCTGAGGGATGAAAGCCCGCTGACGACCATCCAAAGTACAGAAGCGCATAAGGCGGCCAACCAGAACCTTGTGGAAGGCTCTGGTTAGCACCGAGCACACTGTAATCGGACGGAAGTCAGCAGGGGATGCTGCGGCGGTCCTCTTGGGGAGCAGGGTGGTCCTGGCCTGAAGGAGACGGGATGGAAGGGAACGGGAAAGGAGAAGGATATTCAGGATTTTAAGTAAAACCTCCCGGGGAAGGCGACGTAATTGGGCCGGTGTAAGACCATCTGGGCCTGCAGCGGAGCTTCGAGGTGGTAGGGCAGTAGCCGCTTCTTCCGCAGTGATGGGAGCCCATAGTTTGTGGAAGGGTACCATCTTTGAGAACGGCAACAGCCTGTCGGACAGGCCCTCACCCCGGGGAGGCCGAGACCTGACACGAGGTGGGGCAAAGAGGTCTGTCCAATACTCAATCAGCCCCGGGATGGACGGGGGCTGATGCAGAAGAGTGCCCTCAAGGAGCCCGTTGATACAACGTGCCGGATTTTTCTTGAAGGCACGCTGGACCACTGCATATTCCCACCTTCGTCGAGCACGCTTCCGCTCTGGAGGCTGTTGAATCCGTATGTTTGCAGCTTGATGGACAGCTGGTTCCATGCTCCCTAACTCATCCAAAGCAGGTAGCAACATTGCTCGGATAGTGTCCCGGCTAGTGGTAGGACCAAGAGCCAGAAGAGCGTCAAGAGAGCGAAATCGGCGGCCCGATGGAGGGAGTTCAGAAACAAAGGACCAGATGGCAAGGTCAACGCTATCCCCCTGAGGTGGAACGTGTGGTACAGGGGATCCGTCACCAGGCTCAGCCGCAGCGTCATGAGAACCATGAGCACTACTGGGGAGCTCGGCGACAAACCTTGCCACCATGTCCCGATAGGACTTCGTCCTACGCTGGCACTTGATGGACTCCAGCGTTCGAGCAGGAAAGGCCTTGGCGAGTTCCTGGTTAAAGAACTTGCAACCGTGGATGGTCAGGGTTGCTTCGGCATGGGCCAAACGCAAGAGTTCTTCTTCAGACCACCTGGCCTTCTTCCTCCCCGTCTGTATCTCCGCGTTGACTGCAGATGGATGAGCATGGCGCCGATGAACACCGAGCCCGGTCTTGGTGGAAAAAGACCGCGAGCAATCGGGGCAGACTATGGGGAGCGGCGCTCGACCCGCATCGGTTGGCTGGCTGGGCGGCTCATCAGCTGGCACAGGCGCTCCAGTGGGAGGCCTGGTACCACGTTTACTTCTTGTTGTAGGGCCAGCTGGAGCAAAGGCACGAGGGGAGGCAACCCCCGTACCCTAAACACACCCTGCTCTGTCGGTCGAGGAACTTTGGGAGACTTATGCCAAGGCATAACCTTCCTCAGAACCTCTCACGACCCCCGCCACGTGAAGGCCAGAGCTAGGATTTCCCACCGAGAGGCTAAGCGAACCATCGCCCACTCAACACCACTAGGATGCTAAGGAGTGGACCGAGAGGATCCGTATATGACGCATCATGTGAGCATTTGGAGAGTCCATAGTTACTCCCGCCGTTTACCCGCGCTTGCTTGAATTTCTTCACGTTGACATTCAGAGCACTGGGCAGAAATCACATTGCGTCAACACCCGCTAGGGCCATCGCAATGCTTTGTTTTAATTAGACAGTCGGATTCCCCCAGTCCGTGCCAGTTCTGAGTTGATCGTTGAATGGCGGCCGAAGAGAATCCGCGCACCCGCGCGCCCCCGGAGGAGCACGCTAAGGCGGACGCGGCCTCGCAGCAAGGAAGATCCGTGGGAGGCCAAGGCACGGGACCGAGCTCGGATCCTGCACGCA
>NW_026047769.1:5000-10000 GCF_023864345.2 Schistocerca serialis cubense | reverse complement strand
CTGTTTGCATGTATTAGCTCTAGAATTACCACAGTTATCCAAGTAACGTGGGTACGATCTAAGGAACCATAACTGATTTAATGAGCCATTCGCGGTTTCACCTTAATGCGGCTTGTACTGAGACATGCATGGCTTAATCTTTGAGACAAGCATATGACTACTGGCAGGATCAACCAGGGAGCTGCGTCAACTAGAGCTGAGCAGCCGGCCGCCCGGGAGTGTGTCCCGGGGGCCCGCGCGAACACGCAAGCGTCCGCTCAATTATTCTGCAAACAGGAGGAGGCTGAGCTCCCCTGCACAACACACCTCGAAACCCTCTCAGGTCCCGGCGGCGCGCAGCGCCGTCCTAAGTACTTGGTCGGGTTCGAGAGAGGCGCAATCGCCCGGAGTTAGGCGAGTAGACGCTTTAGGTGCGACCACCCGTGCTCCCAACTGAGCTTGCCGCTGCCGACAGAGGCCCGGGAGCGTGCTGTCGTGGCATTGCCGGCGGGAGACAACACGCGCCACCTACGGTGACCGGCAGCTCCAACGCCAGCGCCACAGAAGGACAAAAGCCCCACTTGGGTGCCGAAGCGAACTCTCCCAGCACAGCGCACGCGCCAACACGTCCGCACAGCTGCGATACAAACCACCTGCGAGAACCGCTGGGGCGACCGAGCAGCAGACGGCGTCGCGGCGCCGAGCGCCGGGCGGCGGCGCATCCTCAGCGCACACAGTCCTCAATCGGACCAGCACACTGCAGATGGCCACCGCGCTTCGCACCGGGCCCGCGAGGACCTACTTTGGCCGCAAGGCGCCGCGAGCAGGGGGCGCCGGCGCGCAGCTGCGCCGCCTGCCGCGTCCGTCGGCCGGCGCGCCTGCCACTGGCCGCCCCCACCAGCCGGCTGTAGCGCGTGCGCCCACGCACCGCGCTGCCAGCACGCCGGGCGGCCCCCCCTCACCGGCCGGGGACGGTCCCACCCAGCCACCGCCGCGTATCGCCTCACACCCAGATCCCCTTTCGCGTTCGTGGGCATGGTGGGTCCCCTTTCACGTTCGTGGGCATGGTGGGTATCCCTGAAACAACCGGTTAATAGCTCGACCGATCGTCGCCAACACTGATTCACCTCTAGCGAGAACAACCGCACCACAACGGGTTACCTGTTGTTCATTTGCGTAACGTCACCAGCAAACGTAGACGTCCATCGCCATTTGCAACGAGTATTGCATGCCTGTGTCAGGTGTCACAACACACTACGTCTGCCCACATAGACGCAACAACATGTGCACGCCTCGAGAACACGTGGAAGGTAGCCCCCGTACGTATGCGGTGTCCATTGCGCGAACGACTGTCAGCCGGCCTCTGCAGGATGTCGCAGATGTGGAACGCGGTGCAACATGCTATCACGGTGTGTGAGAAGAGACGACTACGTCCGAATACACGCTCCACTACATCAACAGACTGCTCATGCTGATCGCCATCCAGGGCGTCCGTTCCTCCCACACGTCTGAATGGCGTACCACACTGCAATCCAGCTCTTATAGGGAGACGACACGTAGCTGCGTGCACAATATTTGGACTGTATGGTCTGCCGTTGCTAGGCGCAGTCGTCGTACGGTCACACATGTGCCACGATGTATCATTCAGTACATACGGACCAATGTGCAGTACAGTTTGTGGGTTTTGCGTACATCGGCGGACAGGTGACAGGCCGTACCACAACGTAGGCTGAGTACGTCGGCATGCGAAGGGCATTGAACATGCAAACTTCTCAACGACCAGCTTGCGAAGGCAGGGGGGAAGGGGGGGGGGCATGTACGTCCTGCTGCTATCCACATTACAGTGTATAGCAGGAGCATGTGGAAAGTCAGCAACACCTGCAAGGTGTTTAACATGACGCGATACACAGGGGACCGGGCAGTGCGAATAGCGAACTATATTGCGAGGGTTGCGGTTAGGCAACACTACACTAATTTAACGAGTTGCATAACAATTACAGAGCAGGTTCAGCGACAACGTGCGTCAGGTTAAGGCGCAATATAGGTTAGGTTGAGGCACAATATAGGTTAGGTTAAGGCACAACATGGGTTACGTTAAGGCACAAATTGGGTTACGTTAAGGCACAACATGGGTTACGTTAAGGCACAACATGGGTTACGTTAAGGCACAAATTAGGTTACGTTAAGGCACAAATTAGGTTACGTTAAGGCACAAATTAGGTTACGTTAAGGCACAAATTAGGTTACGTTAAGGCACAAATTAGGTTACGTTAAGGCACAAATTAGGTTACGTTAAGGCACAAATTAGGTTACGTTAAGGCACAAATTAGGTTACGTTAAGGCACAAATTAGGTTACGTTAAGGCACAAATTAGGTTACGTTAAGGCACAAATTAGGTTACGTTAAGGCACAAATTAGGTTACGTTAAGGCACAAATTAGGTTACATTAAGGCACAAATTAGGTTACGTTAAGGCACAAATTAGGTTACGTTAAGGCACAAATTAGGTTACGTTAAGGCACAAATTAGGTTACGTTAAGGCACAAATTAGGTTACGTTAAGGTACAATATGGGTTAGGTTAAGGTACAATATGGGTTAGGTTAAGGTACAATATGGGTTAGGTTAAGGTACAATATGGGTTAGGTTAAGGTACAATATGGGTTAGGTTAAGGCACAACGTAGGTTAGGTTAAGGCACAACGTAGGTTAGGTTAAGGCACAACATAGGTTAGGTTAAGGCACAACATAGGTTAGGTTAAGGCACAACATAGGTTAGGTTAAGGCACAACATAGGTTAGGTTAAGGCACAACATAGGTTAGGTTAAGGCACAACATAGGTTAGGTTAAGGCACAACATAGGTTAGGTTAAGGCACAACATAGGTTAGGTTAAGGCACAACATAGGTTAGGTTAAGGCACAACATAGGTTAGGTTAAGGCACAACATAGGTTAGGTTAAGGCACAACATAGGTTAGGTTAAGGCACAACGTAGGTTAGGTTAAGGCACAACGTAGGTTAGGTTAAGGCACAACGTAGGTTAGGTTAAGGCACAACGTAGGTTAGGTTAAGGCACAACGTAGGTTAGGTTAAGGCACAACGTAGGTTAGGTTAAGGCACAACGTAGGTTAGGTTAAGGCACAACGTAGGTTAGGTTAAGGCACAACGTAGGTTAGGTTAAGGCACAACGTAGGTTAGGTTAAGGCACAACGTAGGTTAGGTTAAGGCACAACGTAGGTTAGGTTAAGGCACAACGTAGGTTAGGTTAAGGCACAACATAGGTTAGGTTAAGGCACAACATAGGTTAGGTTAAGGCACAACATAGGTTAGGTTAAGGCACAACATAGGTTAGGTTAAGGCACAACATAGGTTAGGTTAAGGCACAACATAGGTTAGGTTAAGGCACAACATAGGTTAGGTTAAGGCACAACATAGGTTAGGTTAAGGCACAACATAGGTTAGGTTAAGGCACAACGTAGGTTAGGTTAAGGCACAACGTAGGTTAGGTTAAGGCACAACGTAGGTTAGGTTAAGGCACAACGTAGGTTAGGTTAAGGCACAACGTAGGTTAGGTTAAGGCACAACGTAGGTTAGGTTAAGGCACAACGTAGGTTAGGTTAAGGTACAACGTAGGTTAGGTTAAGGTACAACGTAGGTTAGGTTAAGGTACAACGTAGGTTAGGTTAAGGTACAACGTAGGTTAGGTTAAGGTACAACGTAGGTTAGGTTAAGGTACAACGTAGGTTAGGTTAAGGTACAACGTAGGTTAGGTTAAGGTACAACGTAGGTTAGGTTAAGGTACAACGTAGGTTAGGTGAAGGCGCAATGTAGGTTAGGTTAAGGTACGATATACCTTAGGTTAAGGTACAATATCGCTTAGGTTAAGGTACAATATAGCTTAGGTTAAGGTACATGTTGTAGGGAAAGGTGTATTTTGGGGGGGGAGGGGGCGGCAGGTTCGTTGATAGTGATTATCGTAAGTGCATGCCTGCGGGATCATCCGATTTGTCACGTCAGGATGCACTTGTGGCTCATGACAGGCGGCGCTCCGATTCCAAGGTTGTGGCAGATCTGTGTCTTTCATTCCTGCCATTGTTTGTGTACTGTGACAGGAGGCAGTATTGTGATGTTGGGTGCACCCCTGTGTAGGACATGTGTGGGTGTTCGTGGCTTAGCTGAGCAATGGCGGATGTCGGAAGGGTGGGATATTCTGTTTTCTGGGTGGACCTCCCGGTCTGGTTATGATAGTGTGGATTGTGTAATGTGGCGGAGAGGATGCACCGGATGTTCTTCCATGCTGGTGGTTAGATATTGTGTGTGTGCCTGTTAGAGGCAGAGAGTAGTGTGTGATAGTGTCTGGCTGACGTGTGGTTCTCATTGTGTGCAGAGTCTTTCAGCATGTATAGGGACGGTTGTATATATTATCTGTATTCTGATGGCTCTGCATCTATTACTAATCAGTGCCGTGTATACGGTTACTCTGGTTCCAGTCGAAACTGTTCTATCTCTGTACATTAGTGACACTGCGGCTCCACTATGTTGCCGCCCCTGTCGGCCGTTTCCCCCAGTGTGTGGCTAATGATTATCAGCAATCAGTCTATTAGTCAATACCGGTAGTGTGACGACGTGAAATGTCCGGGATGGGGGAAGCTACACGCTTCCCGTGGGTCAGGGCCTAGAAAGACTCTTCCCACGCAGGAGGCTCGGACTGTCATTACTCTTCCGAGAAATATATTTGCCCAGCGTTTTTTGCGACTGCGAGTGCGACGCGTACGAGTACCGACATGGATGGGGCGCTTCCTAGCTGATCGCTCAGCATCGGAGAAATATATTTGCCCAACGTTTTTTGCGACTGCGAGTGCAACGCCCAAGGGTACCGACGTGGATGGGGCGCTTCCTAGCTGATCGCTCGGCATGGGAATCCGTACAGTGAGCAATGCGATCGCGTCTGTAGCTTGTACGTGGTACAGCTCGCAGCTCATGTATAGGGACAGCGGGAATGTCGCATATTGGACATAACTCTTCA
>NW_026047768.1:132500-137500 GCF_023864345.2 Schistocerca serialis cubense | reverse complement strand
ATCGCTGACAGCACGAAGGATGTCACGCGACTAGTTAGCAGGCTAGAGTCTCGTTCGTTATCGGAATTAACCAGACAAATCGCTCCACCAACTAAGAACGGCCATGCACCACCACCCACCGAATCAAGAAAGAGCTATCAATCTGTCAATCCTTCCGGTGTCCGGGCCTGGTGAGGTTTCCCGTGTTGAGTCAAATTAAGCCGCAGGCTCCACTCCTGGTGGTGCCCTTCCGTCAATTCCTTTAAGTTTCAGCTTTGCAACCATACTTCCCCCGGAACCCAAAAGCTTTGGTTTCCCGGAGGCTGCCCGCCGAGTCATCGGAGGAACTGCGGCGGATCGCTGGCTGGCATCGTTTATGGTTAGAACTAGGGCGGTATCTGATCGCCTTCGAACCTCTAACTTTCGTTCTTGATTAATGAAAACATACTTGGCAAATGCTTTCGCTTCTGTTCGTCTTGCGACGATCCAAGAATTTCACCTCTAACGTCGCAATACGAATGCCCCCGCCTGTCCCTATTAATCATTACCTCGGGTTCCGAAAACCAACAAAATAGAACCGAGGTCCTATTCCATTATTCCATGCACACAGTATTCAGGCGGGCTTGCCTGCTTTAAGCACTCTAATTTGTTCAAAGTAAACGTGCCGGCCCACCGAGACACTCAATAAAGAGCACCCTGGTAGGATTTCAACGGGGTCCGCCTCGGGACGCACGAGCACGCACGAGGCGGTCGCACGCCTTCGGCTCGCCCCACCGGCAGGACGTCCCACGATACATGCCAGTTAAACACCGACGGGCGGTGAACCAACAGCGTGGGACACAAATCCAACTACGAGCTTTTTAACCGCAACAACTTTAATATACGCTATTGGAGCTGGAATTACCGCGGCTGCTGGCACCAGACTTGCCCTCCAATAGATACTCGTTAAAGGATTTAAAGTGTACTCATTCCGATTACGGGGCCTCGGATGAGTCCCGTATCGTTATTTTTCGTCACTACCTCCCCGTGCCGGGAGTGGGTAATTTGCGCGCCTGCTGCCTTCCTTGGATGTGGTAGCCGTTTCTCAGGCTCCCTCTCCGGAATCGAACCCTGATTCCCCGTTACCCGTTACAACCATGGTAGGCGCAGAACCTACCATCGACAGTTGATAAGGCAGACATTTGAAAGATGCGTCGCCGGTACGAGGACCGTGCGATCAGCCCTAAGTTATTCAGAGTCACCAAGGCAAACGGACCGGACGAGCCGACCGATTGGTTTTGATCTAATAAAAGCGTCCCTTCCATCTCTGGTCGGGACTCTGTTTGCATGTATTAGCTCTAGAATTACCACAGTTATCCAAGTAACGTGGGTACGATCTAAGGAACCATAACTGATTTAATGAGCCATTCGCGGTTTCACCTTAATGCGGCTTGTACTGAGACATGCATGGCTTAATCTTTGAGACAAGCATATGACTACTGGCAGGATCAACCAGGGAGCTGCGTCAACTAGAGCTGAGCAGCCGGCCGCCCGGGAGTGTGTCCCGGGGGCCCGCGCGAACACGCAAGCGTCCGCTCAATTATTCTGCAAACAGGAGGAGGCTGAGCTCCCCTGCACAACACACCTCGAAACCCTCTCAGGTCCCGGCGGCGCGCAGCGCCGTCCTAAGTACTTGGTCGGGTTCGAGAGAGGCGCAATCGCCCGGAGTTAGGCGAGTAAACGCTTTAGGTGCGACCACCCGTGCTCCCAACTGAGCTTGCCGCTGCCGACAGAGGCCCGGGAGCGTGCTGTCGTGGCATTGCCGGCGGGAGACAACACGCGCCACCTACGGTGACCGGCAGCTCCAACGCCAGCGCCACAGAAGGACAAAAGCCCTACTTGGGTGCCGAAGCGAACTCTCCCAGCACAGCGCACGCGCCAACACGTCCGCACAGCTGCGATACAAACCACCTGCGAGAACCGCTGGGGCGACCGAGCAGCAGACGGCGTCGCGGCGCCGAGCGCCGGGCGGCGGCGCATCCTCAGCGCACAAAGTCCTCAATCGGACCAGCACACTGCAGATGGCCACCGCGCTTCGCACCGGGCCCGCGAGGACCTACTTTGGCCGCAAGGCGCCGCGAGCAGGGGGCGCCGGCGCGCAGCTGCGCCGCCTGCCGCGTCCGTCGGCCGGCGCGCCTGCCACCGGCCGCCCCCACCAGCCGGCTGTAGCGCGTGCGCCCACGCACCGCGCTGCCAGCACGCCGGGCGGCCCCCCCTCACCGGCCGGGGACGGTCCCACCCAGCCACCGCCGCGTATCGCCTCACACCCAGATCCCCTTTCACGTTCGTGGGCATGGTGGGTCCCCTTTCACGTTCGTGGGCATGGTGGGTATCCCTGAAACAACCGGTTAATAGCTCGACCGATCGTCGCCAACACTGATTCACCTCTAGCGAGAACAACCGCACCACAACGGGTTACCGGTTGTTCATTTGCGTAACGTCACCAGCAAACGTACACGTCCATCGCCATTTGCAACGAGTATTGCATGCCTGTGTCAGGTGTCACAACACACTACGTCTGCCCACATAGACGCAACAACATGTGCACGCCTAGAGAACACGTGGAAGGTAGACCCCGTACGTATGCGGTGTCCATTGCGCGAACGACTGTCAGCCCGCCTCTGCAGCATGTCGCAGATGTGGAACGCGGTGCAACATGCTATCACGGTGTGTGAGAAGAGACGACTACGTCCGAATACACGCTCCACTACATCAACAGACTGCTCATGCTGATCGCCATCCAGGGCGTCCGTTCCTCCCACACGTCTGTATGGCGTACCACACTGCAATCCAGCTCTTATAGGGAGACGACACGTAGCTGCGTGCACAATATTTGGACTGTATGGTCCGCCGTTGCTAGGCGCTGTCGTCATACGGTCACATGGGCCACGATGTATCATTCAGTACATACGGAGCAATGTGCAGTACAGTTTGTGGGTTTTGCGTACATCGGCGGACAGGTGACAGGCCGTACCACAACGTAGGCTGAGTACGTCGGCATGCGAAGGGCATTGAACATGCAAACTTCTCACCGACCAGCTTGCGAAGGCAGGGGGGAAGGGGGGGGGGCATGTACGTCCTGCTGCTATCCACACTACAGTGTATAGCAGGAGCATGTGGAAAGTCAGCAACACCTGCAAGGTGTTTAACATGACGCGATACACAGGGGACCGGGCAGTGCGAGTAGCGAACTATATTGCGAGGGTTGCGGTTAGGCAACACTACACTACTTTAACGGGTTGCATAACAATTACAGAGCAGGTTCAGCGACAACGTGCGTCAGGTTAAGGCGCAATATAGTTTAGGTTACGGCGCACTTTAGGTTAGGTTAAGGCACATTATAGGTTAGGTTAAGGCACAACATGGGTTACGTTAAGGCACAACATGGGTTACGTTAAGGCACAACATGGGTTAGGTTAAGGCACAACATGGGTTAGGTTAAGGCACAACATGGGTTAGGTTAAGGCACAACATGGGTTAGGTTAAGGCACAACATGGGTTAGGTTAAGGCACAACATGGGTTAGGTTAAGGCACAACATGGGTTAGGTTAAGGCACAACATGGGTTAGGTTAAGGCACAACATGGGTTAGGTTAAGGCACAACATGGGTTAGGTTAAGGCACAACATGGGTTAGGTTAAGGCACAACATGGGTTAGGTTAAGGCACAACATGGGTTAGGTTAAGGCACAACATGGGTTAGGTTAAGGCACAACATGGGTTAGGTTAAGGCACAACATGGGTTAGGTTAAGGCACAACATGGGTTAGGTTAAGGCACAACATGGGTTAGGTTAAGGCACAACATGGGTTAGGTTAAGGCACAACATGGGTTAGGTTAAGGCACAACATGGGTTAGGTTAA
The DNA here is from genome assembly GCF_023864345.2 of Schistocerca serialis cubense. Taxonomy (NCBI): domain Eukaryota; kingdom Metazoa; phylum Arthropoda; class Insecta; order Orthoptera; family Acrididae; genus Schistocerca; species Schistocerca serialis. The sequence goes on along the minus strand of NW_026047768.1, from coordinate 133,622 downwards.
GGCACAACATGGGTTAGGTTAAGGCACAACATGGGTTAGGTTAAGGCACAACATGGGTTAGGTTAAGGCACAACATGGGTTAGGTTAAGGCACAACATGGGTTAGGTTAAGGCACAACATGGGTTAGGTTAAGGCACAACATGGGTTAGGTTAAGGCACAACATGGGTTAGGTTAAGGCACAACATGGGTTAGGTTAAGGCACAACATGGGTTAGGTTAAGGCACAACATGGGTTAGGTTAAGGCACAACATGGGTTAGGTTAAGGCACAACATGGGTTAGGTTAAGGCACAACATGGGTTAGGTTAAGGCACAACATGGGTTAGGTTAAGGCACAACATGGGTTAGGTTAAGGCACAACATGGGTTAGGTTAAGGCACAACATGGGTTAGGTTAAGGCACAACATGGGTTAGGTTAAGGCACACCATGGGTTAGGTTAAGGCACACCATGGGTTAGGTTAAGGCACACCATGGGTTAGGTTAAGGCACAACATGGGTTAGGTTAAGGCACAACATGGGTTAGGTTAAGGCACAACATGGGTTAGGTTAAGGCACAACATGGGTTAGGTTAAGGCACAACATGGGTTAGGTTAAGGCACAACGTGGGTTAGGTTAAGGCACAACGTGGGTTAGGTTAAGGCACAACGTGGGTTAGGTTAAGGCACAACGTGGGTTAGGTTAAGGCACAACATGGGTTAGGTTAAGGCACAACATGGGTTAGGTTAAGGCACACCATGGGTTAGGTTAAGGCACAACATGGGTTAGGTTAAGGCACAACATGGGTTAGGTTAAGGCACAACATGGGTTAGGTTAAGGCACAACATGGGTTAGGTTAAGGCACAACATGGGTTAGGTTAAGGCACAACATGGGTTAGGTTAAGGCACAACATGGGTTAGGTTAAGGCACAACGTAGGTTAGGTTAAGGCACAACGTGGGTTAGGTTAAGGCACAACATGGGTTAGGTTAAGGCACAACATGGGTTAGGTTAAGGCACAACATGGGTTAGGTTAAGGCACAACATGGGTTAGGTTAAGGCACAACATGGGTTAGGTTAAGGCACAACATGGGTTAGGTTACGGCACAACATGGGTTACGTTACGGCACAACATGGGTTACGTTAC
>NW_026047768.1:117500-122500 GCF_023864345.2 Schistocerca serialis cubense | reverse complement strand
GACAACACGCGCCACCTACGGTGACCGGCAGCTCCAACGCCAGCGCCACAGAAGGACAAAAGCCCTACTTGGGTGCCGAAGCGAACTCTCCCAGCACAGCGCACGCGCCAACACGTCCGCACAGCTGCGATACAAACCACCTGCGAGAACCGCTGGGGCGACCGAGCAGCAGACGGCGTCGCGGCGCCGAGCGCCGGGCGGCGGCGCATCCTCAGCGCACAAAGTCCTCAATCGGACCAGCACACTGCAGATGGCCACCGCGCTTCGCACCGGGCCCGCGAGGACCTACTTTGGCCGCAAGGCGCCGCGAGCAGGGGGCGCCGGCGCGCAGCTGCGCCGCCTGCCGCGTCCGTCGGCCGGCGCGCCTGCCACCGGCCGCCCCCACCAGCCGGCTGTAGCGCGTGCGCCCACGCACCGCGCTGCCAGCACGCCGGGCGGCCCCCCCTCACCGGCCGGGGACGGTCCCACCCAGCCACCGCCGCGTATCGCCTCACACCCAGATCCCCTTTCACGTTCGTGGGCATGGTGGGTCCCCTTTCACGTTCGTGGGCATGGTGGGTATCCCTGAAACAACCGGTTAATAGCTCGACCGATCGTCGCCAACACTGATTCACCTCTAGCGAGAACAACCGCACCACAACGGGTTACCGGTTGTTCATTTGCGTAACGTCACCAGCAAACGTACACGTCCATCGCCATTTGCAACGAGTATTGCATGCCTGTGTCAGGTGTCACAACACACTACGTCTGCCCACATAGACGCAACAACATGTGCACGCCTAGAGAACACGTGGAAGGTAGACCCCGTACGTATGCGGTGTCCATTGCGCGAACGACTGTCAGCCCGCCTCTGCAGCATGTCGCAGATGTGGAACGCGGTGCAACATGCTATCACGGTGTGTGAGAAGAGACGACTACGTCCGAATACACGCTCCACTACATCAACAGACTGCTCATGCTGATCGCCATCCAGGGCGTCCGTTCCTCCCACACGTCTGTATGGCGTACCACACTGCAATCCAGCTCTTATAGGGAGACGACACGTAGCTGCGTGCACAATATTTGGACTGTATGGTCCGCCGTTGCTAGGCGCTGTCGTCATACGGTCACATGGGCCACGATGTATCATTCAGTACATACGGAGCAATGTGCAGTACAGTTTGTGGGTTTTGCGTACATCGGCGGACAGGTGACAGGCCGTACCACAACGTAGGCTGAGTACGTCGGCATGCGAAGGGCATTGAACATGCAAACTTCTCACCGACCAGCTTGCGAAGGCAGGGGGGAAGGGGGGGGGGGCATGTACGTCCTGCTGCTATCCACACTACAGTGTATAGCAGGAGCATGTGGAAAGTCAGCAACACCTGCAAGGTGTTTAACATGACGCGATACACAGGGGACCGGGCAGTGCGAGTAGCGAACTATATTGCGAGGGTTGCGGTTAGGCAACACTACACTACTTTAACGGGTTGCATAACAATTACAGAGCAGGTTCAGCGACAACGTGCGTCAGGTTAAGGCGCAATATAGTTTAGGTTACGGCGCACTTTAGGTTAGGTTAAGGCACATTATAGGTTAGGTTAAGGCACAACATGGGTTACGTTAAGGCACAACATGGGTTACGTTAAGGCACAACATGGGTTAGGTTAAGGCACAACATGGGTTAGGTTAAGGCACAACATGGGTTAGGTTAAGGCACAACATGGGTTAGGTTAAGGCACAACATGGGTTAGGTTAAGGCACAACATGGGTTAGGTTAAGGCACAACATGGGTTAGGTTAAGGCACAACATGGGTTAGGTTAAGGCACAACATGGGTTAGGTTAAGGCACAACATGGGTTAGGTTAAGGCACAACATGGGTTAGGTTAAGGCACAACATGGGTTAGGTTAAGGCACAACATGGGTTAGGTTAAGGCACAACATGGGTTAGGTTAAGGCACAACATGGGTTAGGTTAAGGCACAACATGGGTTAGGTTAAGGCACAACATGGGTTAGGTTAAGGCACAACATGGGTTAGGTTAAGGCACAACATGGGTTAGGTTAAGGCACAACATGGGTTAGGTTAAGGCACAACATGGGTTAGGTTAAGGCACAACATGGGTTAGGTTAAGGCACAACATGGGTTAGGTTAAGGCACAACATGGGTTAGGTTAAGGCACAACATGGGTTAGGTTAAGGCACAACATGGGTTAGGTTAAGGCACAACATGGGTTAGGTTAAGGCACAACATGGGTTAGGTTAAGGCACAACATGGGTTAGGTTAAGGCACAACATGGGTTAGGTTAAGGCACAACATGGGTTAGGTTAAGGCACAACATGGGTTAGGTTAAGGCACAACATGGGTTAGGTTAAGGCACAACATGGGTTAGGTTAAGGCACAACATGGGTTAGGTTAAGGCACAACATGGGTTAGGTTAAGGCACAACATGGGTTAGGTTAAGGCACAACATGGGTTAGGTTAAGGCACACCATGGGTTAGGTTAAGGCACACCATGGGTTAGGTTAAGGCACACCATGGGTTAGGTTAAGGCACAACATGGGTTAGGTTAAGGCACAACATGGGTTAGGTTAAGGCACAACATGGGTTAGGTTAAGGCACAACATGGGTTAGGTTAAGGCACAACATGGGTTAGGTTAAGGCACAACGTAGGTTAGGTTAAGGCACAACGTGGGTTAGGTTAAGGCACAACGTGGGTTAGGTTAAGGCACAACGTGGGTTAGGTTAAGGCACAACGTGGGTTAGGTTAAGGCACAACATGGGTTAGGTTAAGGCACAACATGGGTTAGGTTAAGGCACACCATGGGTTAGGTTAAGGCACAACATGGGTTAGGTTAAGGCACAACATGGGTTAGGTTAAGGCACAACATGGGTTAGGTTAAGGCACAACATGGGTTAGGTTAAGGCACAACATGGGTTAGGTTAAGGCACAACATGGGTTAGGTTAAGGCACAACATGGGTTAGGTTAAGGCACAACGTAGGTTAGGTTAAGGCACAACGTGGGTTAGGTTAAGGCACAACATGGGTTAGGTTAAGGCACAACATGGGTTAGGTTAAGGCACAACATGGGTTAGGTTAAGGCACAACATGGGTTAGGTTAAGGCACAACATGGGTTAGGTTAAGGCACAACATGGGTTAGGTTACGGCACAACATGGGTTACGTTACGGCACAACATGGGTTACGTTACGGCACAACATGGGTTACGTTACGGCACAACATGGGTTACGTTACGGCACAACATGGGTTACGTTACGGCACAACATGGGTTACGTTACGGCACAACATGGGTTACGTTACGGCACAAATTAGGTTAGGTTACGGCACAAATTAGGTTAGGTTAAGGCACAAATTAGGTTAGGTTAAGGCACAAATTAGGTTAGGTTAAGGCACAAATTAGGTTAGGTTAAGGCACAAATTAGGTTAGGTTAAGGCACAAATTAGGTTAGGTTAAGGCAAAAATTAGGTTAGGTTAAGGCACAAATTAGGTTAGGTTAAGGCACGATATAGGTTAGGTTAAGGCACGATATAGGTTAGGTTAAGGCACGATATAGGTTAGGTTAAGGCACGATATAGGTTAGGTTAAGGCACGATATAGGTTAGGTTAAGGCACGATATAGGTTAGGTTAAGGCACGATATAGGTTAGGTTAAGGCACGATATAGGTTAGGTTAAGGTACGATATAGGTTAGGTTAAGGTACGATATAGGTTAGGTTAAGGTACGATATAGGTTAGGTTAAGGTACGATATAGGTTAGGTTAAGGTACGATATAGGTTAGGTTAAGGTACGATATAGGTTAGGTTAAGGTACGATATAGGTTAGGTTAAGGTACGATATAGGTTAGGTTAAGGTACGATATAGGTTAGGTTAAGGTACGATATAGGTTAGGTTAAGGTACGATATAGCGTAGGTTCAGATACACATTGTTGTAGGGAAAGGTGTATTGGGGGGGGGGGGCGGCAGGTTCGTTGATAGTGATTATCGTAATTGGATGCCTGCGGTATTATCCGATTTGTCACGTCAGGATGCACTTTTGGCTCATGACAGGCGGCGCTCCGATTCCATGGTTGTGGCAGATCTGTGTCTTTCATTCCTGCCATTGTTTGTGTGCTGTGACAGGAGGCAGTATTGTGATGTTGGGTGCACCACTGTGTAGGACATGTGTGGGTGTTCGTGGCTTAGCTGAGCAATGTGCGGATGTCGGAAGGGTGGGATATTGTGTTTTCTGGGTGGACCTCCCGGTCTGGTAATGATAGTGTGGATTGTGTCATGTGGCGGAGAGGATGCACTGGATGTTCTTCCATGCTGGTGGTTAGATATTGTGTGTGATAAGAGAGTAGTGTGTGATAAGAGTGTCTGGCTGACGTGTGGTTCTCATTGTGTGCAGAGTCTTTCAGCATGTATAGGGACGGTTGTATATATTATCTGTATTCTGATGGCTCTGCATCTATTACTAATCAGTGCCGTGTATACGGTTACTCTAGTTCCAGTCGAAACTGTTCTATCTCTGTACATTAGTGACACTGCGGCTCCACTATGTTGCCGCCCCTGTCGGCCGTTTCCCCCAGTGTATGGCTAATGATTATCAGCAATCAGTCTATTAGTCAATACCGGTAGTGTGACGACGTCAAATGTCCGGGATGGGGGAAGCTACACCCTTCCCGTGGGTCAGGGCCTAGAAAGACTCTTCCCACGCAGGAGACTCGGACTGTCGTTACTCTTCCGAGACATATATGTGCCCAGCGTTTTTTTGCGGCTGCGAGTGCAACGCCAGGAGGCTCGGACTGTCGTTACTCTTCCGAGATATATATTTGCCCAGCGTTTTTTGCGACTGCGAGTGCAACGCCCACGGGTGCCGACATGGATGGGGCGCTTCCTAGCTGATGGCTCAGCATGAGAATCCGTACAGTGAGCAATGCGATCGCGTCTGTAGCTTGTACGTGGTACAGCTCGCAGCTCATGAATAGGGACAGCGGGAATGTCGCATATTGGAAATATC
>NW_026047768.1:105000-110000 GCF_023864345.2 Schistocerca serialis cubense | reverse complement strand
TGCTGCCTTCCTTGGATGTGGTAGCCGTTTCTCAGGCTCCCTCTCCGGAATCGAACCCTGATTCCCCGTTACCCGTTACAACCATGGTAGGCGCAGAACCTACCATCGACAGTTGATAAGGCAGACATTTGAAAGATGCGTCGCCGGTACGAGGACCGTGCGATCAGCCCTAAGTTATTCAGAGTCACCAAGGCAAACGGACCGGACGAGCCGACCGATTGGTTTTGATCTAATAAAAGCGTCCCTTCCATCTCTGGTCGGGACTCTGTTTGCATGTATTAGCTCTAGAATTACCACAGTTATCCAAGTAACGTGGGTACGATCTAAGGAACCATAACTGATTTAATGAGCCATTCGCGGTTTCACCTTAATGCGGCTTGTACTGAGACATGCATGGCTTAATCTTTGAGACAAGCATATGACTACTGGCAGGATCAACCAGGGAGCTGCGTCAACTAGAGCTGAGCAGCCGGCCGCCCGGGAGTGTGTCCCGGGGGCCCGCGCGAACACGCAAGCGTCCGCTCAATTATTCTGCAAACAGGAGGAGGCTGAGCTCCCCTGCACAACACACCTCGAAACCCTCTCAGGTCCCGGCGGCGCGCAGCGCCGTCCTAAGTACTTGGTCGGGTTCGAGAGAGGCGCAATCGCCCGGAGTTAGGCGAGTAGACGCTTTAGGTGCGACCACCCGTGCTCCCAACTGAGCTTGCCGCTGCCGACAGAGGCCCGGGAGCGTGCTGTCGTGGCATTGCCGGCGGGAGACAACACGCGCCACCTACGGTGACCGGCAGCTCCAACGCCAGCGCCACAGAAGGACAAAAGCCCTACTTGGGTGCCGAAGCGAACTCTCCCAGCACAGCGCACGCGCCAACACGTCCGCACAGCTGCGATACAAACCACCTGCGAGAACCGCTGGGGCGACCGAGCAGCAGACGGCGTCGCGGCGCCGAGCGCCGGGCGGCGGCGCATCCTCAGCGCACAAAGTCCTCAATCGGACCAGCACACTGCAGATGGCCACCGCGCTTCGCACCGGGCCCGCGAGGACCTACTTTGGCCGCAAGGCGCCGCGAGCAGGGGGCGCCGGCGCGCAGCTGCGCCGCCTGCCGCGTCCGTCGGCCGGCGCGCCTGCCACCGGCCGCCCCCACCAGCCGGCTGTAGCGCGTGCGCCCACGCACCGCGCTGCCAGCACGCCGGGCGGCCCCCCCTCACCGGCCGGGGACGGTCCCACCCAGCCACCGCCGCGTATCGCATCACACCCAGATCCCCTTTCACGTTCGTGGGCATGGTGGGTCCCCTTTCACGTTCGTGGGCATGGTGGGTATCCCTGAAACAACCGGTTAATAGCTCGACCGATCGTCGCCAACACTGATTCACCTCTAGCGAGAACAACCGCACCACAACGGGTTACCGGTTGTTCATTTGCGTAACGTCACCAGCAAACGTACACGTCCATCGCCATTTGCAACGAGTATTGCATGCCTGTGTCAGGTGTCACAACACACTACGTCTGCCCACATAGACGCAACAACATGTGCACGCCTAGAGAACACGTGGAAGGTAGACCCCGTACGTATGCGGTGTCCATTGCGCGAACGACTGTCAGCCCGCCTCTGCAGCATGTCGCAGATGTGGAACGCGGTGCAACATGCTATCACGGTGTGTGAGAAGAGACGACTACGTCCGAATACACGCTCCACTACATCAACAGACTGCTCATGCTGATCGCCATCCAGGGCGTCCGTTCCTCCCACACGTCTGTATGGCGTACCACACTGCAATCCAGCTCTTATAGGGAGACGACACGTAGCTGCGTGCACAATATTTGGACTGTATGGTCCGCCGTTGCTAGGCGCTGTCGTCATACGGTCACATGGGCCACGATGTATCATTCAGTACATACGGAGCAATGTGCAGTACAGTTTGTGGGTTTTGCGTACATCGGCGGACAGGTGACAGGCCGTACCACAACGTAGGCTGAGTACGTCGGCATGCGAAGGGCATTGAACATGCAAACTTCTCACCGACCAGCTTGCGAAGGCAGGGGGGAAGGGGGGGGGGCATGTACGTCCTGCTGCTATCCACACTACAGTGTATAGCAGGAGCATGTGGAAAGTCAGCAACACCTGCAAGGTGTTTAACATGACGCGATACACAGGGGACCGGGCAGTGCGAGTAGCGAACTATATTGCGAGGGTTGCGGTTAGGCAACACTACACTACTTTAACGGGTTGCATAACAATTACAGAGCAGGTTCAGCGACAACGTGCGTCAGGTTAAGGCGCAATATAGTTTAGGTTACGGCGCACTTTAGGTTAGGTTAAGGCACATTATAGGTTAGGTTAAGGCACAACATGGGTTACGTTAAGGCACAACATGGGTTACGTTAAGGCACAACATGGGTTAGGTTAAGGCACAACATGGGTTAGGTTAAGGCACAACATGGGTTAGGTTAAGGCACAACATGGGTTAGGTTAAGGCACAACATGGGTTAGGTTAAGGCACAACATGGGTTAGGTTAAGGCACAACATGGGTTAGGTTAAGGCACAACATGGGTTAGGTTAAGGCACAACATGGGTTAGGTTAAGGCACAACATGGGTTAGGTTAAGGCACAACATGGGTTAGGTTAAGGCACAACATGGGTTAGGTTAAGGCACAACATGGGTTAGGTTAAGGCACAACATGGGTTAGGTTAAGGCACAACATGGGTTAGGTTAAGGCACAACATGGGTTAGGTTAAGGCACAACATGGGTTAGGTTAAGGCACAACATGGGTTAGGTTAAGGCACAACATGGGTTAGGTTAAGGCACAACATGGGTTAGGTTAAGGCACAACATGGGTTAGGTTAAGGCACAACATGGGTTAGGTTAAGGCACAACATGGGTTAGGTTAAGGCACAACATGGGTTAGGTTAAGGCACAACATGGGTTAGGTTAAGGCACAACATGGGTTAGGTTAAGGCACAACATGGGTTAGGTTAAGGCACAACATGGGTTAGGTTAAGGCACAACATGGGTTAGGTTAAGGCACAACATGGGTTAGGTTAAGGCACAACATGGGTTAGGTTAAGGCACAACATGGGTTAGGTTAAGGCACAACATGGGTTAGGTTAAGGCACAACATGGGTTAGGTTAAGGCACAACATGGGTTAGGTTAAGGCACAACATGGGTTAGGTTAAGGCACAACATGGGTTAGGTTAAGGCACACCATGGGTTAGGTTAAGGCACACCATGGGTTAGGTTAAGGCACACCATGGGTTAGGTTAAGGCACAACATGGGTTAGGTTAAGGCACAACATGGGTTAGGTTAAGGCACAACATGGGTTAGGTTAAGGCACAACATGGGTTAGGTTAAGGCACAACATGGGTTAGGTTAAGGCACAACGTAGGTTAGGTTAAGGCACAACGTGGGTTAGGTTAAGGCACAACGTGGGTTAGGTTAAGGCACAACGTGGGTTAGGTTAAGGCACAACGTGGGTTAGGTTAAGGCACAACATGGGTTAGGTTAAGGCACAACATGGGTTAGGTTAAGGCACACCATGGGTTAGGTTAAGGCACAACATGGGTTAGGTTAAGGCACAACATGGGTTAGGTTAAGGCACAACATGGGTTAGGTTAAGGCACAACATGGGTTAGGTTAAGGCACAACATGGGTTAGGTTAAGGCACAACATGGGTTAGGTTAAGGCACAACATGGGTTAGGTTAAGGCACAACGTAGGTTAGGTTAAGGCACAACGTGGGTTAGGTTAAGGCACAACATGGGTTAGGTTAAGGCACAACATGGGTTAGGTTAAGGCACAACATGGGTTAGGTTAAGGCACAACATGGGTTAGGTTAAGGCACAACATGGGTTAGGTTAAGGCACAACATGGGTTAGGTTACGGCACAACATGGGTTACGTTACGGCACAACATGGGTTACGTTACGGCACAACATGGGTTACGTTACGGCACAACATGGGTTACGTTACGGCACAACATGGGTTACGTTACGGCACAACATGGGTTACGTTACGGCACAACATGGGTTACGTTACGGCACAAATTAGGTTAGGTTACGGCACAAATTAGGTTAGGTTAAGGCACAAATTAGGTTAGGTTAAGGCACAAATTAGGTTAGGTTAAGGCACAAATTAGGTTAGGTTAAGGCACAAATTAGGTTAGGTTAAGGCACAAATTAGGTTAGGTTAAGGCACAAATTAGGTTAGGTTAAGGCACAAATTAGGTTAGGTTAAGGCACGATATAGGTTAGGTTAAGGCACGATATAGGTTAGGTTAAGGCACGATATAGGTTAGGTTAAGGCACGATATAGGTTAGGTTAAGGCACGATATAGGTTAGGTTAAGGCACGATATAGGTTAGGTTAAGGCACGATATAGGTTAGGTTAAGGCACGATATAGGTTAGGTTAAGGTACGATATAGGTTAGGTTAAGGTACGATATAGGTTAGGTTAAGGTACGATATAGGTTAGGTTAAGGTACGATATAGGTTAGGTTAAGGTACGATATAGGTTAGGTTAAGGTACGATATAGGTTAGGTTAAGGTACGATATAGGTTAGGTTAAGGTACGATATAGGTTAGGTTAAGGTACGATATAGGTTAGGTTAAGGTACGATATAGCGTAGGTTCAGATACACATTGTTGTAGGGAAAGGTGTATTGGGGGGGGGGGGCGGCAGGTTCGTTGATAGTGATTATCGTAATTGGATGCCTGCGGTATTATCCGATTTGTCACGTCAGGATGCACTTTTGGCTCATGACAGGCGGCGCTCCGATTCCATGGTTGTGGCAGATCTGTGTCTTTCATTCCTGCCATTGTTTGTGTGCTGTGACAGGAGGCAGTATTGTGATGTTGGGTGCACCACTGTGTAGGACATGTGTGGGTGTTCGTGGCTTAGCTGAGCAATGTGCGGATGTCGGAAGGGTGGGATATTGTGTTTTCTGGGTGGACCTCCCGGTCTGGTAATGATAGTGTGGATTGTGTCATGTGGCGGAGAGGATGC
>NW_026047768.1:92500-95000 GCF_023864345.2 Schistocerca serialis cubense | reverse complement strand
CGGGGACGGTCCCACCCAGCCACCGCCGCGTATCGCCTCACACCCAGATCCCCTTTCTCGTTCGTGGGCATGGTGGGTCCCCTTTCACGTTCGTGGGCATGGTGGGTATCCCTGAAACAACCGGTTAATAGCTCGACCGATCGTCGCCAACACTGATTCACCTCTAGCGAGAACAACCGCACCACAACGGGTTACCGGTTGTTCATTTGCGTAACGTCACCAGCAAACGTACACGTCCATCGCCATTTGCAACGAGTATTGCATGCCTGTGTCAGGTGTCACAACACACTACGTCTGCCCACATAGACGCAACAACATGTGCACGCCTAGAGAACACGTGGAAGGTAGACCCCGTACGTATGCGGTGTCCATTGCGCGAACGACTGTCAGCCCGCCTCTGCAGCATGTCGCAGATGTGGAACGCGGTGCAACATGCTATCACGGTGTGTGAGAAGAGACGACTACGTCCGAATACACGCTCCACTACATCAACAGACTGCTCATGCTGATCGCCATCCAGGGCGTCCGTTCCTCCCACACGTCTGTATGGCGTACCACACTGCAATCCAGCTCTTATAGGGAGACGACACGTAGCTGCGTGCACAATATTTGGACTGTATGGTCCGCCGTTGCTAGGCGCTGTCGTCATACGGTCACATGGGCCACGATGTATCATTCAGTACATACGGAGCAATGTGCAGTACAGTTTGTGGGTTTTGCGTACATCGGCGGACAGGTGACAGGCCGTACCACAACGTAGGCTGAGTACGTCGGCATGCGAAGGGCATTGAACATGCAAACTTCTCACCGACCAGCTTGCGAAGGCAGGGGGGAAGGGGGGGGGGCATGTACGTCCTGCTGCTATCCACACTACAGTGTATAGCAGGAGCATGTGGAAAGTCAGCAACACCTGCAAGGTGTTTAACATGACGCGATACACAGGGGACCGGGCAGTGCGAGTAGCGAACTATATTGCGAGGGTTGCGGTTAGGCAACACTACACTACTTTAACGGGTTGCATAACAATTACAGAGCAGGTTCAGCGACAACGTGCGTCAGGTTAAGGCGCAATATAGTTTAGGTTACGGCGCACTTTAGGTTAGGTTAAGGCACATTATAGGTTAGGTTAAGGCACAACATGGGTTACGTTAAGGCACAACATGGGTTACGTTAAGGCACAACATGGGTTAGGTTAAGGCACAACATGGGTTAGGTTAAGGCACAACATGGGTTAGGTTAAGGCACAACATGGGTTAGGTTAAGGCACAACATGGGTTAGGTTAAGGCACAACATGGGTTAGGTTAAGGCACAACATGGGTTAGGTTAAGGCACAACATGGGTTAGGTTAAGGCACAACATGGGTTAGGTTAAGGCACAACATGGGTTAGGTTAAGGCACAACATGGGTTAGGTTAAGGCACAACATGGGTTAGGTTAAGGCACAACATGGGTTAGGTTAAGGCACAACATGGGTTAGGTTAAGGCACAACATGGGTTAGGTTAAGGCACAACATGGGTTAGGTTAAGGCACAACATGGGTTAGGTTAAGGCACAACATGGGTTAGGTTAAGGCACAACATGGGTTAGGTTAAGGCACAACATGGGTTAGGTTAAGGCACAACATGGGTTAGGTTAAGGCACAACATGGGTTAGGTTAAGGCACAACATGGGTTAGGTTAAGGCACAACATGGGTTAGGTTAAGGCACAACATGGGTTAGGTTAAGGCACAACATGGGTTAGGTTAAGGCACAACATGGGTTAGGTTAAGGCACAACATGGGTTAGGTTAAGGCACAACATGGGTTAGGTTAAGGCACAACATGGGTTAGGTTAAGGCACAACATGGGTTAGGTTAAGGCACAACATGGGTTAGGTTAAGGCACAACATGGGTTAGGTTAAGGCACAACATGGGTTAGGTTAAGGCACAACATGGGTTAGGTTAAGGCACACCATGGGTTAGGTTAAGGCACACCATGGGTTAGGTTAAGGCACACCATGGGTTAGGTTAAGGCACAACATGGGTTAGGTTAAGGCACAACATGGGTTAGGTTAAGGCACAACATGGGTTAGGTTAAGGCACAACATGGGTTAGGTTAAGGCACAACATGGGTTAGGTTAAGGCACAACGTAGGTTAGGTTAAGGCACAACGTGGGTTAGGTTAAGGCACAACGTGGGTTAGGTTAAGGCACAACGTGGGTTAGGTTAAGGCACAACGTGGGTTAGGTTAAGGCACAACATGGGTTAGGTTAAGGCACAACATGGGTTAGGTTAAGGCACACCATGGGTTAGGTTAAGGCACAACATGGGTTAGGTTAAGGCACAACATGGGTTAGGTTAAGGCACAACATGGGTTAGGTTAAGGCACAACATGGGTTAGGTTAAGGCACAACATGGGTTAGGTTAAGGCACAACATGGGTTAGGTTAAGGCACAACGTAGGTTAGGTTAAGGCACAACATGGGTTAGGTTAAGGCACAACATGGGTTAGGTTAAGGCACA
>NW_026047768.1:77500-82500 GCF_023864345.2 Schistocerca serialis cubense | reverse complement strand
CTGAGCTTGCCGCTGCCGACAGAGGCCCGGGAGCGTGCTGTCGTGGCATTGCCGGCGGGAGACAACACGCGCCACCTACGGTGACCGGCAGCTCCAACGCCAGCGCCACAGAAGGACAAAAGCCCTACTTGGGTGCCGAAGCGAACTCTCCCAGCACAGCGCACGCGCCAACACGTCCGCACAGCTGCGATACAAACCACCTGCGAGAACCGCTGGGGCGACCGAGCAGCAGACGGCGTCGCGGCGCCGAGCGCCGGGCGGCGGCGCATCCTCAGCGCACAAAGTCCTCAATCGGACCAGCACACTGCAGATGGCCACCGCGCTTCGCACCGGGCCCGCGAGGACCTACTTTGGCCGCAAGGCGCCGCGAGCAGGGGGCGCCGGCGCGCAGCTGCGCCGCCTGCCGCGTCCGTCGGCCGGCGCGCCTGCCACCGGCCGCCCCCACCAGCCGGCTGTAGCGCGTGCGCCCACGCACCGCGCTGCCAGCACGCCGGGCGGCCCCCCCTCACCGGCCGGGGACGGTCCCACCCAGCCACCGCCGCGTATCGCCTCACACCCAGATCCCCTTTCACGTTCGTGGGCATGGTGGGTCCCCTTTCACGTTCGTGGGCATGGTGGGTATCCCTGAAACAACCGGTTAATAGCTCGACCGATCGTCGCCAACACTGATTCACCTCTAGCGAGAACAACCGCACCACAACGGGTTACCGGTTGTTCATTTGCGTAACGTCACCAGCAAACGTACACGTCCATCGCCATTTGCAACGAGTATTGCATGCCTGTGTCAGGTGTCACAACACACTACGTCTGCCCACATAGACGCAACAACATGTGCACGCCTAGAGAACACGTGGAAGGTAGACCCCGTACGTATGCGGTGTCCATTGCGCGAACGACTGTCAGCCCGCCTCTGCAGCATGTCGCAGATGTGGAACGCGGTGCAACATGCTATCACGGTGTGTGAGAAGAGACGACTACGTCCGAATACACGCTCCACTACATCAACAGACTGCTCATGCTGATCGCCATCCAGGGCGTCCGTTCCTCCCACACGTCTGTATGGCGTACCACACTGCAATCCAGCTCTTATAGGGAGACGACACGTAGCTGCGTGCACAATATTTGGACTGTATGGTCCGCCGTTGCTAGGCGCTGTCGTCATACGGTCACATGGGCCACGATGTATCATTCAGTACATACGGAGCAATGTGCAGTACAGTTTGTGGGTTTTGCGTACATCGGCGGACAGGTGACAGGCCGTACCACAACGTAGGCTGAGTACGTCGGCATGCGAAGGGCATTGAACATGCAAACTTCTCACCGACCAGCTTGCGAAGGCAGGGGGGAAGGGGGGGGGGGCATGTACGTCCTGCTGCTATCCACACTACAGTGTATAGCAGGAGCATGTGGAAAGTCAGCAACACCTGCAAGGTGTTTAACATGACGCGATACACAGGGGACCGGGCAGTGCGAGTAGCGAACTATATTGCGAGGGTTGCGGTTAGGCAACACTACACTACTTTAACGGGTTGCATAACAATTACAGAGCAGGTTCAGCGACAACGTGCGTCAGGTTAAGGCGCAATATAGTTTAGGTTACGGCGCACTTTAGGTTAGGTTAAGGCACATTATAGGTTAGGTTAAGGCACAACATGGGTTACGTTAAGGCACAACATGGGTTACGTTAAGGCACAACATGGGTTAGGTTAAGGCACAACATGGGTTAGGTTAAGGCACAACATGGGTTAGGTTAAGGCACAACATGGGTTAGGTTAAGGCACAACATGGGTTAGGTTAAGGCACAACATGGGTTAGGTTAAGGCACAACATGGGTTAGGTTAAGGCACAACATGGGTTAGGTTAAGGCACAACATGGGTTAGGTTAAGGCACAACATGGGTTAGGTTAAGGCACAACATGGGTTAGGTTAAGGCACAACATGGGTTAGGTTAAGGCACAACATGGGTTAGGTTAAGGCACAACATGGGTTAGGTTAAGGCACAACATGGGTTAGGTTAAGGCACAACATGGGTTAGGTTAAGGCACAACATGGGTTAGGTTAAGGCACAACATGGGTTAGGTTAAGGCACAACATGGGTTAGGTTAAGGCACAACATGGGTTAGGTTAAGGCACAACATGGGTTAGGTTAAGGCACAACATGGGTTAGGTTAAGGCACAACATGGGTTAGGTTAAGGCACAACATGGGTTAGGTTAAGGCACAACATGGGTTAGGTTAAGGCACAACATGGGTTAGGTTAAGGCACAACATGGGTTAGGTTAAGGCACAACATGGGTTAGGTTAAGGCACAACATGGGTTAGGTTAAGGCACAACATGGGTTAGGTTAAGGCACAACATGGGTTAGGTTAAGGCACAACATGGGTTAGGTTAAGGCACAACATGGGTTAGGTTAAGGCACAACATGGGTTAGGTTAAGGCACAACATGGGTTAGGTTAAGGCACAACATGGGTTAGGTTAAGGCACAACATGGGTTAGGTTAAGGCACAACATGGGTTAGGTTAAGGCACAACATGGGTTAGGTTAAGGCACACCATGGGTTAGGTTAAGGCACACCATGGGTTAGGTTAAGGCACACCATGGGTTAGGTTAAGGCACAACATGGGTTAGGTTAAGGCACAACATGGGTTAGGTTAAGGCACAACATGGGTTAGGTTAAGGCACAACATGGGTTAGGTTAAGGCACAACGTAGGTTAGGTTAAGGCACAACGTGGGTTAGGTTAAGGCACAACGTGGGTTAGGTTAAGGCACAACGTGGGTTAGGTTAAGGCACAACGTGGGTTAGGTTAAGGCACAACATGGGTTAGGTTAAGGCACAACATGGGTTAGGTTAAGGCACACCATGGGTTAGGTTAAGGCACAACATGGGTTAGGTTAAGGCACAACATGGGTTAGGTTAAGGCACAACATGGGTTAGGTTAAGGCACAACATGGGTTAGGTTAAGGCACAACATGGGTTAGGTTAAGGCACAACATGGGTTAGGTTAAGGCACAACATGGGTTAGGTTAAGGCACAACGTAGGTTAGGTTAAGGCACAACGTGGGTTAGGTTAAGGCACAACATGGGTTAGGTTAAGGCACAACATGGGTTAGGTTAAGGCACAACATGGGTTAGGTTAAGGCACAACATGGGTTAGGTTAAGGCACAACATGGGTTAGGTTAAGGCACAACATGGGTTAGGTTACGGCACAACATGGGTTACGTTACGGCACAACATGGGTTACGTTACGGCACAACATGGGTTACGTTACGGCACAACATGGGTTACGTTACGGCACAACATGGGTTACGTTACGGCACAACATGGGTTACGTTACGGCACAAATTAGGTTAGGTTACGGCACAAATTAGGTTAGGTTAAGGCACAAATTAGGTTAGGTTAAGGCACAAATTAGGTTAGGTTAAGGCACAAATTAGGTTAGGTTAAGGCACAAATTAGGTTAGGTTAAGGCACAAATTAGGTTAGGTTAAGGCACAAATTAGGTTAGGTTAAGGCACGATATAGGTTAGGTTAAGGCACGATATAGGTTAGGTTAAGGCACGATATAGGTTAGGTTAAGGCACGATATAGGTTAGGTTAAGGCACGATATAGGTTAGGTTAAGGCACGATATAGGTTAGGTTAAGGCACGATATAGGTTAGGTTAAGGCACGATATAGGTTAGGTTAAGGCACGATATAGGTTAGGTTAAGGTACGATATAGGTTAGGTTAAGGTACGATATAGGTTAGGTTAAGGTACGATATAGGTTAGGTTAAGGTACGATATAGGTTAGGTTAAGGTACGATATAGGTTAGGTTAAGGTACGATATAGGTTAGGTTAAGGTACGATATAGGTTAGGTTAAGGTACGATATAGGTTAGGTTAAGGTACGATATAGGTTAGGTTAAGGTACGATATAGGTTAGGTTAAGGTACGATATAGCGTAGGTTCAGATACACATTGTTGTAGGGAAAGGTGTATTGGGGGGGGGGGGCGGCAGGTTCGTTGATAGTGATTATCGTAATTGGATGCCTGCGGTATTATCCGATTTGTCACGTCAGGATGCACTTTTGGCTCATGACAGGCGGCGCTCCGATTCCATGGTTGTGGCAGATCTGTGTCTTTCATTCCTGCCATTGTTTGTGTGCTGTGACAGGAGGCAGTATTGTGATGTTGGGTGCACCACTGTGTAGGACATGTGTGGGTGTTCGTGGCTTAGCTGAGCAATGTGCGGATGTCGGAAGGGTGGGATATTGTGTTTTCTGGGTGGACCTCCCGGTCTGGTAATGATAGTGTGGATTGTGTCATGTGGCGGAGAGGATGCACTGGATGTTCTTCCATGCTGGTGGTTAGATATTGTGTGTGATAAGAGAGTAGTGTGTGATAAGAGTGTCTGGCTGACGTGTGGTTCTCATTGTGTGCAGAGTCTTTCAGCATGTATAGGGACGGTTGTATATATTATCTGTATTCTGATGGCTCTGCATCTATTACTAATCAGTGCCGTGTATACGGTTACTCTAGTTCCAGTCGAAACTGTTCTATCTCTGTACATTAGTGACACTGCGGCTCCACTATGTTGCCGCCCCTGTCGGCCGTTTCCCCCAGTGTATGGCTAATGATTATCAGCAATCAGTCTATTAGTCAATACCGGTAGTGTGACGACGTCAAATGTCCGGGATGGGGGAAGCTACACCCTTCCCGTGGGTCAGGGCCTAGAAAGACTCTTCCCACGCAGGAGACTCGGACTGTCGTTACTCTTCCGAGACATATATGTGCCCAGCGTTTTTTTGCGGCTGCGAGTGCAACGCCAGGAGGCTCGGACTGTCGTTACTCTTCCGAGATATATATTTGCCCAGCGTTTTTTGCGACTGCGAGTGCAACGCCCACGGGTGCCGACATGGATGGGGCGCTTCCTAGCTGATGGCTCAGCATGAGAATCCGTACAGTGAGCAATGCGATCGCGTCTGTAGCTTGTACGTGGTACAGCTCGCAGCTCAT
>NW_026047768.1:67500-72500 GCF_023864345.2 Schistocerca serialis cubense | reverse complement strand
TCTCTCTCTTATAGCCGCCTGCTCCGGTGTGTCCTCAGAGGGATCATCATCCGGTAGCAGGGCTTGGAGGAGCACCGTTATTGTTTCTTGTCTGGTTGTGGTCATTCTATTTTCGCCTGGTATTCTTATAGATGATAAGACTGTTGGAGCTCTTATTTTTTCCCTAGCTAACTTGTATGGCTTTCCCCAGGGATCCATTGCCAGGTTATTTCTTACGAAATTTTCCCAGCTTCTTTTTCTAACTTCTATAATTTCTCTTTTATATCTCTCCCTTAGTTGTCTGTATATACGCAGTCTATGCTCCCTGTCTTGTGGGTTAAATGTGCGCTGATACCTGCGTCTTGCCCTGCGCGTAGCCTGACGTAGGTCACTTAGTTCTGGAGTCCATGGTGCCGGGTGCACGCTTTGGACTCTGCTTCTCTTTGGTACGACTGCTTCTATTACTTCCTTTATACTTTGAACTATCTGCTCCGCTGTTTCATCAACCTCGAGATCCTCATCCAGCTCTGGCGGGCTGTACTCCCGGGAGAGTCTTTCCCAGTCTACCTTTTTATAGTCATATTCTGAAAGCCATTCCTGTGGCGCCACATTCTGTTCTGATTTTAGTATATACTTTATTACATTATGATCACTGGTCGTTGCATTCTCCAATACCTCCCATTTATCTATTTTATTGGTAGCCCTGTTATTTGCCAGTGTTACATCTATATTTGTTTTTGCCCCTGCTCTATTTGAATATGTTGGTATCTCGCTAGGTGCGTTTATTATATCTAGATTTAATTCACTTATTGCATCTTCTAATTCCTGACCTTTTTCGTCTTGTTCTCCGCTGTGCCACAGGAATGACTTTGCGTTTGCATCCATTGCTATGATTACTTGATGGCCCTGTAGAGTTCTACATATTTCCTTTAGTTGTTCTAGGTACATAGTTATTGGCTCTCTATACTGACAATATATTGATACTAAATACCACTTAGTGTTTTTGGCGTGTACTTCGATTGTTACAACATGTTCATTTGTAAATTGATTTAATACTATTGTTCTTATATTACTATTTAAAATTACTATTGCAGACATTGGTCTTTCTCCCTTCATGATTATTTGAGCCGTGGCTGTCATTCCTGGGATTTTACCCTCCCGGGAGTACGGTTCTTGCAAGCATAGTATGTCAGCTTTAAGTTCTTCTGCTAATTTACGCAACTCGTAGTTTACTTGTACGCTTCTCATTGTATTAATTTGGAGAACTAAAAGATCCATTACGGATGATATGTATGGTAATGATCTTCTGGCCATGTCTTATTGGGGTCAAATCCTATTCGGCCGTATGTTGTTACCATTTGTATATATATATTTTCCAAATTGTATTTTACGCCTCTTCTTTCGTATACTTGCTTTACTATTTCCTGTAATTGTTCGTGTTCCGTGGGGATTCCGGCCGCGGCTAGCTGAATGCAGTCAACGTCCGCCAAAGCTGGATAAGTAATTCTCGAGCCGTTTGTGTGCCCCACTCTCACTAGTTGGCGTAATGCAGTGGTTAGCAGACCGGGTTCTTCTAGTCTTGCCATCTGCAGTGCGTTTTCGCATATCTTATAAGTGTTCTTTGGGTCCATTGCATTATATGTGTCACTCTTGCTTGACTGATTGTTTTTATCTTTTATGTGTTCTGAGTGGTCTCTTTTGGGCGAGCTCGGTCGTCCGTCCTCGCCCTTCATCGGCGTTTTCTTTTCATTAAAAACGGACGACCGAGGTCGTCCGTATTTCTTTCCTATGTTGTTCTTTTCTATGTCTTTGTTTTGTCTCTGTGTTGGTGTAGTGTGTTGTGTCCTGGGCGCCTCTGGTCGCCCATCTCTGCCCTCCATCGGCATTTTCTTTTCATGAAAAATGGGCGACCGAGGTCGCCCTTCTGTTTGTACTTGTGCTTCTTGCGTGTTCATTGTTTGTACTTGTGCGTCTATCATGCTTATTGTTTGTACTTGTACATCCCTTGTTGTATTTTGTTTCTTGTCTTGTATCAGTGTTTCTCGTTGTGTCTTGGGCACCTCTTGCTTTCTATCTCCGCTCTCCGTCTGCATTTTCTTGTCATAAAAAACGGGCGACCGAGGTCGCCCTTGTGTTGGTGTTCTTTCAATGGGAGTATTGGCAATACAGTTTTGTGCTGTACATGTTTTGTGTTGATTGTTATCCCGTTTGTTATCCCGTGTGTTTTTTGTTGTTCCCTTATTTTCAGGTTGTTTATCTGTGATTTCTTTTGCATCTTTTTCCCTTGCCCCTACTGCTTCTCTGATTTTCATGCCCCTTAGCGTATCTCTTAGTTGCTTGCTTGGTGATTTATGCTTCTTTCTTTTCTCTTGGGGGTTAATCTCCATAATCTGTCCTTTGTATAAGTCTTCCTAGTAACAGCTGATACGTGGGGCATTCTTTGGAGTTTGGTGCTCTACATTTTCTTTTTCCCCTTCTATTGCATGGTATACATGTCTCAGGTCTGTTCTTCTCTGGGCACTCTTTCTTGTTGTGGTTGTCCGTTCCACAGTGACCACAGGTGGGGTCACCCCAGGTACAGTACTTCTGTACGTGACCCAGATCCATACATCTGTGACACCTGGGTACCACGCAATAATCTTTGACCGCGACTGAACTATACTCCACATATACTCTACCATTTTGTATGAGTTCTTTTCTCAATGTTGGGGAAACCTCAACTACTTGATGTCCCGTATCTCTGTCTTTTCTCCCCATTCTAAATTTTGGTCTAAATTCCTTTTTGAAGTCTTGTGGGCTCATTTTTTCTTCAAAATTCTGAGTGTAAATACACTCCGTTAGTTCCTCTGGTGTCAACCTATTTGACACATCAAATACAGTCATTAATGGCCATCTTTTCTTTGTCCTCTCACATATTACCGATCTCTGTAAATCTTTGTGCCCCATTATTGTGTTCCTATCCTGTTGGGTGGGAGTTTCCACTATGACTGCATTTTTTGCAACTACTACTTTGTTTATTTTGACTTTTGCTTTGGTTGGATTAATTACTCTTGTGAATATTTCCTTCACCTCTTTTACGCTCTGTCCTTCTTTTGGCTTCAAAAATAATGCCACTCCTTGTTTTGCTGTCACTTTTTCTATACTTTCTTTCATATTGATTTGTTGTTTCTGTGGTCCTCCTGCCACTACTGTGGCGTATGTTTTTGTTTTTTCGGCTATTATTTGTTTATTTTGTCGTTCCAGCTCTTGTATCCTACCTTCAAGCTGGCTTTGGGCAATTGCCCATAGGGCCAGCTTGTCTTTTATTTCATTTAGTCTGTCATTGCTCATCTTCCCTTTATCTGTCACCAGTAGCGCATTTATCTCCTTTAGCCTTTCGGCTGCGCTCTTTATTTCATTTTCATCATTCACCTCGTATCGCTCGGAAGTCTCTCTCTCTGTATTTTCCGCCATGATTCTGAGAGAGACCAAAGAGTTGAGAGCCCGTCTCTTTCCCCGGACCGGCTCTTCTGGCATGGGGGGAGGCTAATTGCAGCTCGCTCACCAGTCCCGCCCCTGGACCAAGAGCTTTGTGAGCTGCCGGGTTTAGCGCGCCGTTTCCAGCGCACTAGTCCCCTTCCACGACTGTGCCACTGGGGATTTCACCCGTCCCTCCCCGGCAAATGCCCAGCGCATTCCGGAGAGGCGGATTCACCTCTCGGCCTTCGCCCCCTACTAGGCCGAGTTTCCACCCTAAGGCCTTGGACCCAGCCCTACTCAGGTGCTGGGTCGGTCCCCCAGACTTTCGGGGGTCTGGCCCCATCTAACCTAGCCAGGGACGTGTTACCACGCCCTGGTTTGGCGGAGCATGCCGAAATCCCCGACATGGCGCTGAGCCTTTGCCGGCTCAGGCCACGATCCCTCCCCAGCGAGTACAGCCGTGGGAAGAACTGGACAGATGTTGTGTCCTTGTTGACGCAGCTCCCCCTGCGCCATGCACCCTTTGCTTTCGCTTTGGGTTGGGGGACTTTTAACGTCGTCCATGACGTGAGGAACTGCAGTGGCAGGACCGCAGGGTTCCGGGATCGTCGTGAGACTTACCCTCATACCCCCGCCCCGCCACCGCGCTCAACTCAGGAGAGACAGCTGTTATGTCTCTCGTAACGCAGCTTCCCCTGCGCCATGCACCCTTTGCTTTCGCTTGGGTTGGGGGCATTTAACGTCCTGCCATGACGGGAGTTTTACGTCCTGCCTTGACACACGACAACCCACACCTATCGACGCAGCCCGGAAGGTGTTAAGGGAGTCAGTCCGGGTCTTATATGTGGAGTTTTACATCAACGAGACGGTGCGGCACTCAAACCCGAGTTACGTTCCCCGGAGGGTCTCCACACGTACTGGGGGATCATGACCGACCATGTCTCACCCACCGCTTTTGATAATTCACGGTGGGCCAGTGCGGACCAGTGTGGGTTGCACCCAGTTAAGGGCTAGCCTTTTAACGTCATGCATGGACGGCCCTTCCCGTGTTAGCTTCGCCCCATCTTGTGGGGGTACTGAGCGCCAGGGCCACGTCAAGGCCACGGGATAGGACATTGCGGTCCCCGCCCCACTCAGGTTCCTCTGAGCCCTGCTGAAGACAAATTTTCAGGGAATCAGAGGGTCTCCTGGCGGTTTTAACCCAGTTGTCGGGAGGCAACACACCTCCCCCGGGTGACGCCACGCAGACCGCTTTCCCAGATAGGGACAGCGGGAATCTCGTTAATCCATTCATGCGCGTCACTAATTAGATGACGAGGCATTTGGCTACCTTAAGAGAGTCATAGTTACTCCCGCCGTTTACCCGCGCTTGCTTGAATTTCTTCACGTTGACATTCAGAGCACTGGGCAGAAATCACATTGCGTCAACACCCGCTAGGGCCATCGCAATGCTTTGTTTTAATTAGACAGTCGGATTCCCCCAGTCCGTGCCAGTTCTGAGTTGATCGTTGAATGGCGGCCGAAGAGAATCCGCGCACCCGCGCGCCCCCGGAGGAGCACGC
>NW_026047768.1:57500-62500 GCF_023864345.2 Schistocerca serialis cubense | reverse complement strand
AGGCAAACGGACCGGACGAGCCGACCGATTGGTTTTGATCTAATAAAAGCGTCCCTTCCATCTCTGGTCGGGACTCTGTTTGCATGTATTAGCTCTAGAATTACCACAGTTATCCAAGTAACGTGGGTACGATCTAAGGAACCATAACTGATTTAATGAGCCATTCGCGGTTTCACCTTAATGCGGCTTGTACTGAGACATGCATGGCTTAATCTTTGAGACAAGCATATGACTACTGGCAGGATCAACCAGGGAGCTGCGTCAACTAGAGGTGAGCAGCCGGCCGCCCGGGAGTGTGTCCCGGGGGCCCGCGCGAACACGCAAGCGTCCGCTCAATTATTCTGCAAACAGGAGGAGGCTGAGCTCCCCTGCACAACACACCTCGAAACCCTCTCAGGTCCCGGCGGCGCGCAGCGCCGTCCTAAGTACTTGGTCGGGTTCGAGAGAGGCGCAATCGCCCGGAGTTAGGCGAGTAGACGCTTTAGGTGCGACCACCCGTGCTCCCAACTGAGCTTGCCGCTGCCGACAGAGGCCCGGGAGCGTGCTGTCGTGGCATTGCCGGCGGGAGACAACACGCGCCACCTACGGTGACCGGCAGCTCCAACGCCAGCGCCACAGAAGGACAAAAGCCCTACTTGGGTGCCGAAGCGAACTCTCCCAGCACAGCGCACGCGCCAACACGTCCGCACAGCTGCGATACAAACCACCTGCGAGAACCGCTGGGGCGACCGAGCAGCAGACGGCGTCGCGGCGCCGAGCGCCGGGCGGCGGCGCATCCTCAGCGCACAAAGTCCTCAATCGGACCAGCACACTGCAGATGGCCACCGCGCTTCGCACCGGGCCCGCGAGGACCTACTTTGGCCGCAAGGCGCCGCGAGCAGGGGGCGCCGGCGCGCAGCTGCGCCGCCTGCCGCGTCCGTCGGCCGGCGCGCCTGCCACCGGCCGCCCCCACCAGCCGGCTGTAGCGCGTGCGCCCACGCACCGCGCTGCCAGCACGCCGGGCGGCCCCCCCTCACCGGCCGGGGACGGTCCCACCCAGCCACCGCCGCGTATCGCCTCACACCCAGATCCCCTTTCACGTTCGTGGGCATGGTGGGTCCCCTTTCACGTTCGTGGGCATGGTGGGTATCCCTGAAACAACCGGTTAATAGCTCGACCGATCGTCGCCAACACTGATTCACCTCTAGCGAGAACAACCGCACCACAACGGGTTACCGGTTGTTCATTTGCGTAACGTCACCAGCAAACGTACACGTCCATCGCCATTTGCAACGAGTATTGCATGCCTGTGTCAGGTGTCACAACACACTACGTCTGCCCACATAGACGCAACAACATGTGCACGCCTAGAGAACACGTGGAAGGTAGACCCCGTACGTATGCGGTGTCCATTGCGCGAACGACTGTCAGCCCGCCTCTGCAGCATGTCGCAGATGTGGAACGCGGTGCAACATGCTATCACGGTGTGTGAGAAGAGACGACTACGTCCGAATACACGCTCCACTACATCAACAGACTGCTCATGCTGATCGCCATCCAGGGCGTCCGTTCCTCCCACACGTCTGTATGGCGTACCACACTGCAATCCAGCTCTTATAGGGAGACGACACGTAGCTGCGTGCACAATATTTGGACTGTATGGTCCGCCGTTGCTAGGCGCTGTCGTCATACGGTCACATGGGCCACGATGTATCATTCAGTACATACGGAGCAATGTGCAGTACAGTTTGTGGGTTTTGCGTACATCGGCGGACACGTGACAGGCCGTACCACAACGTAGGCTGAGTACGTCGGCATGCGAAGGGCATTGAACATGCAAACTTCTCACCGACCAGCTTGCGAAGGCAGGGGGGAAGGGGGGGGGGCATGTACGTCCTGCTGCTATCCACACTACAGTGTATAGCAGGAGCATGTGGAAAGTCAGCAACACCTGCAAGGTGTTTAACATGACGCGATACACAGGGGACCGGGCAGTGCGAGTAGCGAACTATATTGCGAGGGTTGCGGTTAGGCAACACTACACTACTTTAACGGGTTGCATAACAATTACAGAGCAGGTTCAGCGACAACGTGCGTCAGGTTAAGGCGCAATATAGTTTAGGTTACGGCGCACTTTAGGTTAGGTTAAGGCACATTATAGGTTAGGTTAAGGCACAACATGGGTTACGTTAAGGCACAACATGGGTTACGTTAAGGCACAACATGGGTTAGGTTAAGGCACAACATGGGTTAGGTTAAGGCACAACATGGGTTAGGTTAAGGCACAACATGGGTTAGGTTAAGGCACAACATGGGTTAGGTTAAGGCACAACATGGGTTAGGTTAAGGCACAACATGGGTTAGGTTAAGGCACAACATGGGTTAGGTTAAGGCACAACATGGGTTAGGTTAAGGCACAACATGGGTTAGGTTAAGGCACAACATGGGTTAGGTTAAGGCACAACATGGGTTAGGTTAAGGCACAACATGGGTTAGGTTAAGGCACAACATGGGTTAGGTTAAGGCACAACATGGGTTAGGTTAAGGCACAACATGGGTTAGGTTAAGGCACAACATGGGTTAGGTTAAGGCACAACATGGGTTAGGTTAAGGCACAACATGGGTTAGGTTAAGGCACAACATGGGTTAGGTTAAGGCACAACATGGGTTAGGTTAAGGCACAACATGGGTTAGGTTAAGGCACAACATGGGTTAGGTTAAGGCACAACATGGGTTAGGTTAAGGCACAACATGGGTTAGGTTAAGGCACAACATGGGTTAGGTTAAGGCACAACATGGGTTAGGTTAAGGCACAACATGGGTTAGGTTAAGGCACAACATGGGTTAGGTTAAGGCACAACATGGGTTAGGTTAAGGCACAACATGGGTTAGGTTAAGGCACAACATGGGTTAGGTTAAGGCACAACATGGGTTAGGTTAAGGCACAACATGGGTTAGGTTAAGGCACAACATGGGTTAGGTTAAGGCACAACATGGGTTAGGTTAAGGCACACCATGGGTTAGGTTAAGGCACACCATGGGTTAGGTTAAGGCACAACATGGGTTAGGTTAAGGCACAACATGGGTTAGGTTAAGGCACAACATGGGTTAGGTTAAGGCACAACATGGGTTAGGTTAAGGCACAACATGGGTTAGGTTAAGGCACAACGTAGGTTAGGTTAAGGCACAACGTGGGTTAGGTTAAGGCACAACGTGGGTTAGGTTAAGGCACAACGTGGGTTAGGTTAAGGCACAACGTGGGTTAGGTTAAGGCACAACATGGGTTAGGTTAAGGCACAACATGGGTTAGGTTAAGGCACACCATGGGTTAGGTTAAGGCACAACATGGGTTAGGTTAAGGCACAACATGGGTTAGGTTAAGGCACAACATGGGTTAGGTTAAGGCACAACATGGGTTAGGTTAAGGCACAACATGGGTTAGGTTAAGGCACAACATGGGTTAGGTTAAGGCACAACATGGGTTAGGTTAAGGCACAACGTAGGTTAGGTTAAGGCACAACGTGGGTTAGGTTAAGGCACAACATGGGTTAGGTTAAGGCACAACATGGGTTAGGTTAAGGCACAACATGGGTTAGGTTAAGGCACAACATGGGTTAGGTTAAGGCACAACATGGGTTAGGTTAAGGCACAACATGGGTTAGGTTACGGCACAACATGGGTTACGTTACGGCACAACATGGGTTACGTTACGGCACAACATGGGTTACGTTACGGCACAACATGGGTTACGTTACGGCACAACATGGGTTACGTTACGGCACAACATGGGTTACGTTACGGCACAACATGGGTTACGTTACGGCACAAATTAGGTTAGGTTACGGCACAAATTAGGTTAGGTTAAGGCACAAATTAGGTTAGGTTAAGGCACAAATTAGGTTAGGTTAAGGCACAAATTAGGTTAGGTTAAGGCACAAATTAGGTTAGGTTAAGGCACAAATTAGGTTAGGTTAAGGCACAAATTAGGTTAGGTTAAGGCACAAATTAGGTTAGGTTAAGGCACGATATAGGTTAGGTTAAGGCACGATATAGGTTAGGTTAAGGCACGATATAGGTTAGGTTAAGGCACGATATAGGTTAGGTTAAGGCACGATATAGGTTAGGTTAAGGCACGATATAGGTTAGGTTAAGGCACGATATAGGTTAGGTTAAGGCACGATATAGGTTAGGTTAAGGCACGATATAGGTTAGGTTAAGGTACGATATAGGTTAGGTTAAGGTACGATATAGGTTAGGTTAAGGTACGATATAGGTTAGGTTAAGGTACGATATAGGTTAGGTTAAGGTACGATATAGGTTAGGTTAAGGTACGATATAGGTTAGGTTAAGGTACGATATAGGTTAGGTTAAGGTACGATATAGGTTAGGTTAAGGTACGATATAGGTTAGGTTAAGGTACGATATAGGTTAGGTTAAGGTACGATATAGCGTAGGTTCAGATACACATTGTTGTAGGGAAAGGTGTATTGGGGGGGGGGGGCGGCAGGTTCGTTGATAGTGATTATCGTAATTGGATGCCTGCGGTATTATCCGATTTGTCACGTCAGGATGCACTTTTGGCTCATGACAGGCGGCGCTCCGATTCCATGGTTGTGGCAGATCTGTGTCTTTCATTCCTGCCATTGTTTGTGTGCTGTGACAGGAGGCAGTATTGTGATGTTGGGTGCACCACTGTGTAGGACATGTGTGGGTGTTCGTGGCTTAGCTGAGCAATGTGCGGATGTCGGAAGGGTGGGATATTGTGTTTTCTGGGTGGACCTCCCGGTCTGGTAATGATAGTGTGGATTGTGTCATGTGGCGGAGAGGATGCACTGGATGTTCTTCCATGCTGGTGGTTAGATATTGTGTGTGATAAGAGAGTAGTGTGTGATAAGAGTGTCTGGCTGACGTGTGGTTCTCATTGTGTGCAGAGTCTTTCAGCATGTATAGGGACGGTTGTATATATTATCTGTATTCTGATGGCTCTGCATCTATTACTAATCAGTGCCGTGTATACGGTT
>NW_026047768.1:50000-52500 GCF_023864345.2 Schistocerca serialis cubense | reverse complement strand
CATAAATTGTCAAACGCACCAGCAATATCCACAAAGATGGCCATGACATACTTCTCCTCACATACAGTATTGTGTAGCACCTGTCTAATAGCCATCTCTGTGGATGCACCTTTCCTGAACCCAAACTGGTTTGGGGCTTTAAGACCTGAGGTTTCGTATTGTTCCTCCAGGCGCCATACCATTAATCTCTCAAGTACTTTCGCTAGTATAGACAGTAGACATATGGGCCGATATGATTTTGGTTCATCTCTAGGCTTTCCATGGGACTTGAGCAATATGCACACTAGTCCTTTTTTCCATGACTCTGGTACAGTATGTTCACTAAGGCAAGAGTTGAATATATCCATTAGAAGAGCTGGATGTGTGCGCCATATTCTTTTGATTATTAGGTCATCAATACCATCAGGACCTGTAGCTTTCTTCGGTTTACATGCTTTGATGGCAGCGTCCACTTCCTCTCTCGAAAACTCTGGTGCGTTTTCTGTACTGCTGTACCTTATGTTTTCCACTTTAACTTCTTCCTGATGAGCTGTATCCTCTTCTGGTTTGTCATCGGGCAGAAGTGAGCACAGTAGATGCTGGATTGTGTCCTCCCACGTCATTGTTTGGGTCTGGTTTGGAAGTTTTATGTTGCTGAGGACGTTTTCTGTACCTGTTTTTGGTCGGAGTATTTTTTGAGTTGCTGCCCAGGGATTGTTGTTGTCACAGTCAGATACCCACTTCTTCCATGCATCCTCTTTAGCAATGGTGATCTGTTTCGTGTATTCATTTCGTTTTATTTTGTACTCTTGTTTTGCTGCTTCGATTTCTTCTGCAGTTCCATTTCGGCGGGCATTTTGCAGGGTTCGTCGTGCTGTCGTTGTGTTTTGTCGCTGTAGTCTAAGTGTCTCGTTCCACCATGGTATAGGGTGCTGTAGCCAGGTAGATAGGGACAGCGGGAATCTCGTTAATCCATTCATGCGCGTCACTAATTAGATGACGAGGCATTTGGCTACCTTAAGAGAGTCATAGTTACTCCCGCCGTTTACCCGCGCTTGCTTGAATTTCTTCACGTTGACATTCAGAGCACTGGGCAGAAATCACATTGCGTCAACACCCGCTAGGGCCATCGCAATGCTTTGTTTTAATTAGACAGTCGGATTCCCCCAGTCCGTGCCAGTTCTGAGTTGATCGTTGAATGGCGGCCGAAGAGAATCCGCGCACCCGCGCGCCCCCGGAGGAGCACGCTAAGGCGGACGCGGCCTCGCAGCAAGGAAGATCCGTGGGAGGCCAAGGCACGGGACCGAGCTCGGATCCTGCACGCAGGTTGAAGCACCGGGGCGCGAACGCCGCGCAGGCGCGCGCATCCTGCACCGCCGGCCAGCACGAGGCCGACCAACGGCGAGAGCAGACCACGCCCGCGCTAAACGCCCGCACTTACCGGCACCCCTACGGCACTCACCTCGCCCAGGCCCGGCACGTTAGCGCTGACCCACTTCCCGACCAAGCCCGACACGCCCCGATCCTCAGAGCCAATCCTTATCCCGAAGTTACGGATCCAATTTGCCGACTTCCCTTACCTACATTATTCTATCGACTAGAGGCTCTTCACCTTGGAGACCTGCTGCGGATATGGGTACGAACCGGCGCGACACCTCCACGTGGCCCTCTCCCGGATTTTCAAGGTCCGAGGGGAAGATCGGGACACCGCCGCAACTGCGGTGCTCTTCGCGTTCCAAACCCTATCTCCCTGCTAGAGGATTCCAGGGAACTCGAACGCTCATGCAGAAAAGAAAACTCTTCCCCGATCTCCCGACGGCGTCTCCGGGTCCTTTTGGGTTACCCCGACGAGCATCTCTAAAAGAGGGGCCCGACTTGTATCGGTTCCGCTGCCGGGTTCCGGAATAGGAACCGGATTCCCTTTCGCCCAACGGGGGCCAGCACAAAGCGCATCATGCTATGACGGCCCCCATCAACATCGGATTTCTCCTAGGGCTTAGGATCGACTGACTCGTGTGCAACGGCTGTTCACACGAAACCCTTCTCCGCGTCAGCCCTCCAGGGCCTCGCTGGAGTATTTGCTACTACCACCAAGATCTGCACCGACGGCGGCTCCAGGCAGGCTCACGCCCAGACCCTTCTGCGCCCACCGCCGCGACCCTCCTACTCGTCAGGGCTTCGCGGCCGGCCGCAAGGACCGGCCATGACTGCCAGACTGACGGCCGAGTATAGGCACGACGCTTCAGCGCCATCCATTTTCAGGGCTAGTTGCTTCGGCAGGTGAGTTGTTACACACTCCTTAGCGGATTCCGACTTCCATGGCCACCGTCCTGCTGTCTTAAGCAACCAACGCCTTTCATGGTTTCCCATGAGCGTCGATTCGGGCGCCTTAACTCGGCGTTTGGTTCATCCCACAGCGCCAGTTCTGCTTACCAAAAGTGGCCCACTTGGCACTCCGATCCGAGTCGTTTGCTCGCGGCTTCAGCATATCAAGCAAGCCGGAGATCTCACCCATTTAAAG
>NW_026047768.1:42500-47500 GCF_023864345.2 Schistocerca serialis cubense | reverse complement strand
AAAAGTAATCGCTGACAGCACGAAGGATGTCACGCGACTAGTTAGCAGGCTAGAGTCTCGTTCGTTATCGGAATTAACCAGACAAATCGCTCCACCAACTAAGAACGGCCATGCACCACCACCCACCGAATCAAGAAAGAGCTATCAATCTGTCAATCCTTCCGGTGTCCGGGCCTGGTGAGGTTTCCCGTGTTGAGTCAAATTAAGCCGCAGGCTCCACTCCTGGTGGTGCCCTTCCGTCAATTCCTTTAAGTTTCAGCTTTGCAACCATACTTCCCCCGGAACCCAAAAGCTTTGGTTTCCCGGAGGCTGCCCGCCGAGTCATCGGAGGAACTGCGGCGGATCGCTGGCTGGCATCGTTTATGGTTAGAACTAGGGCGGTATCTGATCGCCTTCGAACCTCTAACTTTCGTTCTTGATTAATGAAAACATACTTGGCAAATGCTTTCGCTTCTGTTCGTCTTGCGACGATCCAAGAATTTCACCTCTAACGTCGCAATACGAATGCCCCCGCCTGTCCCTATTAATCATTACCTCGGGTTCCGAAAACCAACAAAATAGAACCGAGGTCCTATTCCATTATTCCATGCACACAGTATTCAGGCGGGCTTGCCTGCTTTAAGCACTCTAATTTGTTCAAAGTAAACGTGCCGGCCCACCGAGACACTCAATAAAGAGCACCCTGGTAGGATTTCAACGGGGTCCGCCTCGGGACGCACGAGCACGCACGAGGCGGTCGCACGCCTTCGGCTCGCCCCACCGGCAGGACGTCCCACGATACATGCCAGTTAAACACCGACGGGCGGTGAACCAACAGCGTGGGACACAAATCCAACTACGAGCTTTTTAACCGCAACAACTTTAACATACGCTATTGGAGCTGGAATTACCGCGGCTGCTGGCACCAGACTTGCCCTCCAATAGATACTCGTTAAAGGATTTAAAGTGTACTCATTCCGATTACGGGGCCTCGGATGAGTCCCGTATCGTTATTTTTCGTCACTACCTCCCCGTGCCGGGAGTGGGTAATTTGCGCGCCTGCTGCCTTCCTTGGATGTGGTAGCCGTTTCTCAGGCTCCCTCTCCGGAATCGAACCCTGATTCCCCGTTACCCGTTACAACCATGGTAGGCGCAGAACCTACCATCGACAGTTGATAAGGCAGACATTTGAAAGATGCGTCGCCGGTACGAGGACCGTGCGATCAGCCCAAAGTTATTCAGAGTCACCAAGGCAAACGGACCGGACGAGCCGACCGATTGGTTTTGATCTAATAAAAGCGTCCCTTCCATCTCTGGTCGGGACTCTGTTTGCATGTATTAGCTCTAGAATTACCACAGTTATCCAAGTAACGTGGGTACGATCTAAGGAACCATAACTGATTTAATGAGCCATTCGCGGTTTCACCTTAATGCGGCTTGTACTGAGACATGCATGGCTTAATCTTTGAGACAAGCATATGACTACTGGCAGGATCAACCAGGGAGCTGCGTCAACTAGAGCTGAGCAGCCGGCCGCCCGGGAGTGTGTCCCGGGGGCCCGCGCGAACACGCAAGCGTCCGCTCAATTATTCTGCAAACAGGAGGAGGCTGAGCTCCCCTGCACAACACACCTCGAAACCCTCTCAGGTCCCGGCGGCGCGCAGCGCCGTCCTAAGTACTTGGTCGGGTTCGAGAGAGGCGCAATCGCCCGGAGTTAGGCGAGTAGACGCTTTAGGTGCGACCACCCGTGCTCCCAACTGAGCTTGCCGCTGCCGACAGAGGCCCGGGAGCGTGCTGTCGTGGCATTGCCGGCGGGAGACAACACGCGCCACCTACGGTGACCGGCAGCTCCAACGCCAGCGCCACAGAAGGACAAAAGCCCCACTTGGGTGCCGAAGCGAACTCTCCCAGCACAGCGCACGCGCCAACACGTCCGCACAGCTGCGATACAAACCACCTGCGAGAACCGCTGGGGCGACCGAGCAGCAGACGGCGTCGCGGCGCCGAGCGCCGGGCGGCGGCGCATCCTCAGCGCACACAGTCCTCAATCGGACCAGCACACTGCAGATGGCCACCGCGCTTCGCACCGGGCCCGCGAGGACCTACTTTGGCCGCAAGGCGCCGCGAGCAGGGGGCGCCGGCGCGCAGCTGCGCCGCCTGCCGCGTCCGTCGGCCGGCGCGCCTGCCACTGGCCGCCCCCACCAGCCGGCTGTAGCGCGTGCGCCCACGCACCGCGCTGCCAGCACGCCGGGCGGCCCCCCCTCACCGGCCGGGGACGGTCCCACCCAGCCACCGCCGCGTATCGCCTCACACCCAGATCCCCTTTCGCGTTCGTGGGCATGGTGGGTCCCCTTTCACGTTCGTGGGCATGGTGGGTATCCCTGAAACAACCGGTTAATAGCTCGACCGATCGTCGCCAACACTGATTCACCTCTAGCGAGAACAACCGCACCACAACGGGTTACCTGTTGTTCATTTGCGTAACGTCACCAGCAAACGTAGACGTCCATCGCCATTTGCAACGAGTATTGCATGCCTGTGTCAGGTGTCACAACACACTACGTCTGCCCACATAGACGCAACAACATGTGCACGCCTCGAGAACACGTGGAAGGTAGCCCCCGTACGTATGCGGTGTCCATTGCGCGAACGACTGTCAGCCGGCCTCTGCAGGATGTCGCAGATGTGGAACGCGGTGCAACATGCTATCACGGTGTGTGAGAAGAGACGACTACGTCCGAATACACGCTCCACTACATCAACAGACTGCTCATGCTGATCGCCATCCAGGGCGTCCGTTCCTCCCACACGTCTGAATGGCGTACCACACTGCAATCCAGCTCTTATAGGGAGACGACACGTAGCTGCGTGCACAATATTTGGACTGTATGGTCTGCCGTTGCTAGGCGCAGTCGTCGTACGGTCACACATGTGCCACGATGTATCATTCAGTACATACGGACCAATGTGCAGTACAGTTTGTGGGTTTTGCGTACATCGGCGGACAGGTGACAGGCCGTACCACAACGTAGGCTGAGTACGTCGGCATGCGAAGGGCATTGAACATGCAAACTTCTCAACGACCAGCTTGCGAAGGCAGGGGGGAAGGGGGGGGGGCATGTACGTCCTGCTGCTATCCACATTACAGTGTATAGCAGGAGCATGTGGAAAGTCAGCAACACCTGCAAGGTGTTTAACATGACGCGATACACAGGGGACCGGGCAGTGCGAATAGCGAACTATATTGCGAGGGTTGCGGTTAGGCAACACTACACTAATTTAACGAGTTGCATAACAATTACAGAGCAGGTTCAGCGACAACGTGCGTCAGGTTAAGGCGCAATATAGGTTAGGTTGAGGCACAATATAGGTTAGGTTAAGGCACAACATGGGTTACGTTAAGGCACAAATTGGGTTACGTTAAGGCACAACATGGGTTACGTTAAGGCACAACATGGGTTACGTTAAGGCACAAATTAGGTTACGTTAAGGCACAAATTAGGTTACGTTAAGGCACAAATTAGGTTACGT
The DNA here is from genome assembly GCF_023864345.2 of Schistocerca serialis cubense. Taxonomy (NCBI): domain Eukaryota; kingdom Metazoa; phylum Arthropoda; class Insecta; order Orthoptera; family Acrididae; genus Schistocerca; species Schistocerca serialis. Next base: position 43,990 of record NW_026047768.1, on the reverse strand, counting down.
TAAGGCACAAATTAGGTTACGTTAAGGCACAAATTAGGTTACGTTAAGGCACAAATTAGGTTACGTTAAGGCACAAATTAGGTTACGTTAAGGCACAAATTAGGTTACGTTAAGGCACAAATTAGGTTACGTTAAGGCACAAATTAGGTTACGTTAAGGCACAAATTAGGTTACGTTAAGGCACAAATTAGGTTACGTTAAGGCACAAATTAGGTTACGTTAAGGCACAAATTAGGTTACGTTAAGGCACAAATTAGGTTACGTTAAGGCACAAATTAGGTTACGTTAAGGCACAAATTAGGTTACGTTAAGGCACAAATTAGGTTACGTTAAGGTACAATATGGGTTAGGTTAAGGTACAATATGGGTTAGGTTAAGGTACAATATGGGTTAGGTTAAGGTACAATATGGGTTAGGTTAAGGTACAATATGGGTTAGGTTAAGGCACAACGTAGGTTAGGTTAAGGCACAACGTAGGTTAGGTTAAGGCACAACATAGGTTAGGTTAAGGCACAACATAGGTTAGGTTAAGGCACAACATAGGTTAGGTTAAGGCACAACATAGGTTAGGTTAAGGCACAACATAGGTTAGGTTAAGGCACAACATAGGTTAGGTTAAGGCACAACATAGGTTAGGTTAAGGCACAACATAGGTTAGGTTAAGGCACAACATAGGTTAGGTTAAGGCACAACATAGGTTAGGTTAAGGCACAACGTAGGTTAGGTTAAGGCACAACGTAGGTTAGGTTAAGGCACAACGTAGGTTAGGTTAAGGCACAACGTAGGTTAGGTTAAGGCACAACGTAGGTTAGGTTAAGGCACAACGTAGGTTAGGTTAAGGCACAACGTAGGTTAGGTTAAGGCACAACGTAGGTTAGGTTAAGGCACAACGTAGGTTAGGTTAAGGCACAACGTAGGTTAGGTTAAGGCACAACGTAGGTTAGGTTAAGGCACAACGTAGGTTAGGTTAAGGCACAACGTAGGTTAGGTTAAGGCACAACGTAGGTTAGGTTAAGGCACAACGTAGGTTAGGTTAAGGCACAACGTAGGTTAGGTTAAGGCACAACGTAGGTTAGGTTAAGGCACAACGTAGGTTAGGTTAAGGCACAACGTAGGTTAGGTTAAGGCACAACGTAGGTTAGGTTAAGGCACAACGTAGGTTAGGTTAAGGCACAACATAGGTTAGGTTAAGGCACAACATAGGTTAGGTTAAGGCACAACATAGGTTAGGTTAAGGCACAACATAGGTTAGGTTAAGGCACAACATAGGTTAGGTTAAGGCACAACATAGGTTAGGTTAAGGCACAACATAGGTTAGGTTAAGGCACAACATAGGTTAGGTTAAGGCACAACATAGGTTAGGTTAAGGCACAACATAGGTTAGGTTAAGGCACAACATAGGTTAGGTTAAGGCACAACATAGGTTAGGTTAAGGCACAACATAGGTTAGGTTAAGGCACAACGTAGGTTAGGTTAAGGCACAACGTAGG
>NW_026047768.1:30000-32500 GCF_023864345.2 Schistocerca serialis cubense | reverse complement strand
GGCGCCGCGAGCAGGGGGCGCCGGCGCGCAGCTGCGCCGCCTGCCGCGTCCGTCGGCCGGCGCGCCTGCCACTGGCCGCCCCCACCAGCCGGCTGTAGCGCGTGCGCCCACGCACCGCGCTGCCAGCACGCCGGGCGGCCCCCCCTCACCGGCCGGGGACGGTCCCACCCAGCCACCGCCGCGTATCGCCTCACACCCAGATCCCCTTTCGCGTTCGTGGGCATGGTGGGTCCCCTTTCACGTTCGTGGGCATGGTGGGTATCCCTGAAACAACCGGTTAATAGCTCGACCGATCGTCGCCAACACTGATTCACCTCTAGCGAGAACAACCGCACCACAACGGGTTACCTGTTGTTCATTTGCGTAACGTCACCAGCAAACGTAGACGTCCATCGCCATTTGCAACGAGTATTGCATGCCTGTGTCAGGTGTCACAACACACTACGTCTGCCCACATAGACGCAACAACATGTGCACGCCTCGAGAACACGTGGAAGGTAGCCCCCGTACGTATGCGGTGTCCATTGCGCGAACGACTGTCAGCCGGCCTCTGCAGGATGTCGCAGATGTGGAACGCGGTGCAACATGCTATCACGGTGTGTGAGAAGAGACGACTACGTCCGAATACACGCTCCACTACATCAACAGACTGCTCATGCTGATCGCCATCCAGGGCGTCCGTTCCTCCCACACGTCTGAATGGCGTACCACACTGCAATCCAGCTCTTATAGGGAGACGACACGTAGCTGCGTGCACAATATTTGGACTGTATGGTCTGCCGTTGCTAGGCGCAGTCGTCGTACGGTCACACATGTGCCACGATGTATCATTCAGTACATACGGACCAATGTGCAGTACAGTTTGTGGGTTTTGCGTACATCGGCGGACAGGTGACAGGCCGTACCACAACGTAGGCTGAGTACGTCGGCATGCGAAGGGCATTGAACATGCAAACTTCTCAACGACCAGCTTGCGAAGGCAGGGGGGAAGGGGGGGGGGAATGTACGTCCTGCTGCTATCCACATTACAGTGTATAGCAGGAGCATGTGGAAAGTCAGCAACACCTGCAAGGTGTTTAACATGACGCGATACACAGGGGACCGGGCAGTGCGAATAGCGAACTATATTGCGAGGGTTGCGGTTAGGCAACACTACACTAATTTAACGAGTTGCATAACAATTACAGAGCAGGTTCAGCGACAACGTGCGTCAGGTTAAGGCGCAATATAGGTTAGGTTGAGGCACAATATAGGTTAGGTTAAGGCACAACATGGGTTACGTTAAGGCACAAATTGGGTTACGTTAAGGCACAACATGGGTTACGTTAAGGCACAACATGGGTTACGTTAAGGCACAAATTAGGTTACGTTAAGGCACAAATTAGGTTACGTTAAGGCACAAATTAGGTTACGTTAAGGCACAAATTAGGTTACGTTAAGGCACAAATTAGGTTACGTTAAGGCACAAATTAGGTTACGTTAAGGCACAAATTAGGTTACGTTAAGGCACAAATTAGGTTACGTTAAGGCACAAATTAGGTTACGTTAAGGCACAAATTAGGTTACGTTAAGGCACAAATTAGGTTACGTTAAGGCACAAATTAGGTTACGTTAAGGCACAAATTAGGTTACGTTAAGGCACAAATTAGGTTACGTTAAGGCACAAATTAGGTTACGTTAAGGCACAAATTAGGTTACGTTAAGGCACAAATTAGGTTACGTTAAGGCACAAATTAGGTTACGTTAAGGCACAAATTAGGTTACGTTAAGGTACAATATGGGTTAGGTTAAGGTACAATATGGGTTAGGTTAAGGTACAATATGGGTTAGGTTAAGGTACAATATGGGTTAGGTTAAGGTACAATATGGGTTAGGTTAAGGCACAACGTAGGTTAGGTTAAGGCACAACGTAGGTTAGGTTAAGGCACAACATAGGTTAGGTTAAGGCACAACATAGGTTAGGTTAAGGCACAACATAGGTTAGGTTAAGGCACAACATAGGTTAGGTTAAGGCACAACATAGGTTAGGTTAAGGCACAACATAGGTTAGGTTAAGGCACAACATAGGTTAGGTTAAGGCACAACATAGGTTAGGTTAAGGCACAACATAGGTTAGGTTAAGGCACAACATAGGTTAGGTTAAGGCACAACGTAGGTTAGGTTAAGGCACAACGTAGGTTAGGTTAAGGCACAACGTAGGTTAGGTTAAGGCACAACGTAGGTTAGGTTAAGGCACAACGTAGGTTAGGTTAAGGCACAACGTAGGTTAGGTTAAGGCACAACGTAGGTTAGGTTAAGGCACAACGTAGGTTAGGTTAAGGCACAACGTAGGTTAGGTTAAGGCACAACGTAGGTTAGGTTAAGGCACAACGTAGGTTAGGTTAAGGCACAACGTAGGTTAGGTTAAGGCACAACGTAGGTTAGGTTAAGGCACAACGTAGGTTAGGTTAAGGCACAACGTAGGTTAGGTTAAGGCACAACGTAGGTTAGGTTAAGGCAC
>NW_026047768.1:20000-25000 GCF_023864345.2 Schistocerca serialis cubense | reverse complement strand
GCGTCATGTCGTCGCACCCGGGCTCGGCTGGTCAGCCCGCAGCCCTGGACGACGTGGTTTGCGGTCTCGACGGCGTTGCATCTTGCGCGACACATCTTCTCCCTGTCTCGGCCGCGACTCCTGCGCGCTTTGGATGGTAGAGCGTTAATGCGCGTGCGGATGCACGCGACGTAGTCACGGCCAGACAGGAAGCGACTGGTGTCCTCGACCCAGCTGTGTTGGCCTGATGTCCTGGCTGACGACGAAAGAGCTGCCCCGTCGAAGGAAACATGCAGGCGCGCCGCCCACATCTCACCAACTTTCGCAGCCGTTGGCAGCAGATGGCCCTCCCACGTCAGGTGTCGTTCAAGCGCCGCCACTTCGTGTCGTGCCTCCCCCAGGTCTGCGTCGTTGGTGGTGGTGTCGAGCTGCAACAGGGTGAGGAGCCTGCCCCGCCTCAGGGTTGGCCCTATCCAGCGGGCTGATGGAATCCCAAGGCCCCCATGGGCAATTGGAGCGTGAAAGTAGCCCAAGGGGGTGTCGGCTGGGAGGCGGAACCATCTCCTCACGGCGGCTCGGACGCAATTGTCCATGGCCTTGAGCGCACCGATGCGGGTGCGACTCAGTGCTAGGCCATGATACAGGCCCGGGAGAAGGACCTCACGAAGTGCAAAGAGCCGCTGCTGCGGCTTCAGCGGCGCCCGCGTGATGATCGACAGCTGCTCCTCGATGTGGTGCCTCGGATGGAAGAGACACCGCCCAGAGGAGGAGAACTGCAGTCCCAGGTAGCGGAAGGTCTCACCCACTCCCAACGCCGGCATGGTGGTTTCGCCGGCCGTGAAGGTGACGCTCGCATCCACTTTTACTTTCTTCTCGCGGCCGGACGCCACGAGTGCGAGGGTGAGACACTTCCGCGGGTTAACCCGCAGCCCCAGCTGGTCGAGGGCTGCCACTGCTGCGTTGATAAGGGACTGCAGGCCCCCCCTCGTGGAGGCGAAGAGCAGGATGTCATCCGCGAAGGCCGCCGCGTTCGTCTGGCGGCCCAACACCTTGACACCTACGTGAGAGGGCAGTTGACCTAGAACATAATCAACAGCGAAATTGAACAGGAGAGGGGACAGAGGATCTCCTTGCCGAACACCTCTTGCTGGCCGCACGGCCGGGGACTCGTCGCCACCCCCCGCAATTACCGTCGTGCTGTCCGCATAGCAGCCCTCGACGTAGTCAATGAATTCGTCCGGCAGACCATGGGCTTTAAGCACAGGACGCAAAGCCGCATGGTCCAACGAATCGAACGCCTTGGACACATCGAGGGATGCCATGAACACAGAACGACAGCGGCGGACGGCGCCGACGAGTATCCGGTCGAGGAGGAAAGTGTTCTCCAGCATCCCATCCCTTGGGATGAAAGCCCGCTGACGTTCGTCCACAGCACACATCTGCATAAGGCGAGTCGCCAGAACCTTATGGAAGGTTCGGGCTAGCACCGAGCAGACGGTGATGGGCCGAAAGTCAGCGGGGGATGCTGGGGCGGCTGTCTTAGGGAGCAAAGAGGTCCTGGCTCGGAGGAGGGAAGGGGGAAGCTTGCGGGTAAGCAGGAAAAGGTTTAGGAGTTTGGTGGTGACCTCCGCTGGAAGGCGGCGCAGCTGCACCGGCGAGAGGCCGTCAGGGCCGGCAACGGAGCCTCTGGGCGGCAAGGCGGCCGCAACCTCTTCTGCAGTGATCGGCCTCCATAGGCGCTCAAAGTCAACAGACTCCGAGCGCGGGAGAAGCCGATCGGGAATGGAGCCAGCGTTGGAAGGTGGCTCTGTCGTGAAGAGGCTGCGCCAGAAGTCCACCAGCCCTGGGATGTTCGACGGCGGCTGGAGCAGGGTGCCATCCAGGAGGCCACGCACGCAGCGCGCGCGATTCTTCCTGAAGGCATCCTGACATCTGGCATATTCCCACCGGCGGCGCTTCCGCTTGGAGAGCGGAGGGCCACCACCAGACCGCTGCTTGGATGGCGGGCGCGACGTCTTCCTCTTCCTTGCTTCTGCTTCCTCAGAGCCGACAGCTCGGAGGGCCTCAGGCAGCCCAGCCGCGACCACTGCCAACGGCGTACCCGGCCCCAAACGCACAAGGTCGTCCAGGGCCGAGAAGCGCGCGGCCGACCGCGGCAGGCCGGCGAGGTGCCTCCATATGGCTGCGTCGACTACAGATGTTTGTGGCGGGCGCTCAAGCTCCGGCGGAGAGGGTGGCCCCTCCGGCAGCGACTCCGGGACGGGTGAATGGCGCAGACCATGCTGCGTCTGTTGTTCCCGCCTCAGCTCCTCTACGTATTCCCGCACCATCGTCCTGTGTGCCACCGTCCTCCTCCTGCACTTGATGGCATCCAGGGTACGGTGCGGAAACAGGGGTAGAAGCTCCTGGTTTGCAAAGAGGACTTTGGAGTCACTGGCACAGAGAAGCCTAGCCTCCGCCAGGGCGAGCTCCCGCATTTCTTCTTCCGCCCACCGAGCTCGCTTCCTATCAGTTGCAATCTCCGCATTTGCCGCTTCCGGATGGGCGCGGCGGCGGTGTTGTCCGAGCCCGATCTTGCTGCGGAAGGCACGGCTGCAAATGCTGCAGTGGAACCATGGCTCCACGGCCTCCTCTACTTCAGGGACGGTTGGCAGGCTAGCAGTCGGGACTGTTAGGCCGGGTCCTTCAGCGGAAGGCCCGGTACCCGTGTTTTCTTCTCTTGTTGTCCCAACATTAAGGGTTATGCGATGGAGGGCTGGTAACCCCCCAAAGCCCCAAGTGCGGACTTCCACTCTGCTTACCAGTCCTATCAAGGACTGGCGTATCGGCGGGCCCACGGGAAGGGGGGAAGCCGCAGGCAAGGAGAGGCTAAGAGGGCATGGCCCATGTATTGCGCTTCACTTGCCCAGTAACTATGAGAGTCATAGTTACTCCCGCCGTTTACCCGCGCTTGCTTGAATTTCTTCACGTTGACATTCAGAGCACTGGGCAGAAATCACATTGCGTCAACACCCGCTAGGGCCATCGCAATGCTTTGTTTTAATTAGACAGTCGGATTCCCCCAGTCCGTGCCAGTTCTGAGTTGATCGTTGAATGGCGGCCGAAGAGAATCCGCGCACCCGCGCGCCCCCGGAGGAGCACGCTAAGGCGGACGCGGCCTCGCAGCAAGGAAGATCCGTGGGAGGCCAAGGCACGGGACCGAGCTCGGATCCTGCACGCAGGTTGAAGCACCGGGGCGCGAACGCCGCGCAGGCGCGCGCATCCTGCACCGCCGGCCAGCACGAGGCCGACCAACGGCGAGAGCAGACCACGCCCGCGCTAAACGCCCGCACTTACCGGCACCCCTACGGCACTCACCTCGCCCAGGCCCGGCACGTTAGCGCTGACCCACTTCCCGACCAAGCCCGACACGCCCCGATCCTCAGAGCCAATCCTTATCCCGAAGTTACGGATCCAATTTGCCGACTTCCCTTACCTACATTATTCTATCGACTAGAGGCTCTTCACCTTGGAGACCTGCTGCGGATATGGGTACGAACCGGCGCGACACCTCCACGTGGCCCTCTCCCGGATTTTCAAGGTCCGAGGGGAAGATCGGGACACCGCCGCAACTGCGGTGCTCTTCGCGTTCCAAACCCTATCTCCCTGCTAGAGGATTCCAGGGAACTCGAACGCTCATGCAGAAAAGAAAACTCTTCCCCGATCTCCCGACGGCGTCTCCGGGTCCTTTTGGGTTACCCCGACGAGCATCTCTAAAAGAGGGGCCCGACTTGTATCGGTTCCGCTGCCGGGTTCCGGAATAGGAACCGGATTCCCTTTCGCCCAACGGGGGCCAGCACAAAGCGCATCATGCTATGACGGCCCCCATCAACATCGGATTTCTCCTAGGGCTTAGGATCGACTGACTCGTGTGCAACGGCTGTTCACACGAAACCCTTCTCCGCGTCAGCCCTCCAGGGCCTCGCTGGAGTATTTGCTACTACCACCAAGATCTGCACCGACGGCGGCTCCAGGCAGGCTCACGCCCAGACCCTTCTGCGCCCACCGCCGCGACCCTCCTACTCGTCAGGGCTTCGCGGCCGGCCGCAAGGACCGGCCATGACTGCCAGACTGACGGCCGAGTATAGGCACGACGCTTCAGCGCCATCCATTTTCAGGGCTAGTTGCTTCGGCAGGTGAGTTGTTACACACTCCTTAGCGGATTCCGACTTCCATGGCCACCGTCCTGCTGTCTTAAGCAACCAACGCCTTTCATGGTTTCCCATGAGCGTCGATTCGGGCGCCTTAACTCGGCGTTTGGTTCATCCCACAGCGCCAGTTCTGCTTACCAAAAGTGGCCCACTTGGCACTCCGATCCGAGTCGTTTGCTCGCGGCTTCAGCATATCAAGCAAGCCGGAGATCTCACCCATTTAAAGTTTGAGAATAGGTTGAGGTCGTTTCGGCCCCAAGGCCTCTAATCATTCGCTTTACCGGATGAGACTCGTACGAGCACCAGCTATCCTGAGGGAAACTTCGGAGGGAACCAGCTACTAGATGGTTCGATTAGTCTTTCGCCCCTATACCCAGCTCCGACGATCGATTTGCACGTCAGAATCGCTACGGACCTCCATCAGGGTTTCCCCTGACTTCGTCCTGGCCAGGCATAGTTCACCATCTTTCGGGTCCCAACGTGTACGCTCTAGGTGCGCCTCACCTCGCAATGAGGACGAGACGCCCCGGGAGTGCGGAGGCCGCCGCCCCGTGAAGGGCGGGGAAGCCCCATCCTCCCTCGGCCCGCGCAAGGCGAGACCTTCACTTTCATTACGCCTTTAGGTTTCGTACAGCCCAATGACTCGCGCACATGTTAGACTCCTTGGTCCGTGTTTCAAGACGGGTCGTGAAATTGTCCAAAGCTGAAGCGCCGCTGACGGGAGCGATTATTCCGCCCGAGAGCATCCCGAGCCAACAGCGGCGCGGGTCCGGGGCCGGGCCAGGTAGGTCCGTCATCCGGGAAGAACCGCGCGCGCTTGCCGGGAGCCCG
>NW_026047768.1:10000-17500 GCF_023864345.2 Schistocerca serialis cubense | reverse complement strand
GGGCTTGCCTGCTTTAAGCACTCTAATTTGTTCAAAGTAAACGTGCCGGCCCACCGAGACACTCAATAAAGAGCACCCTGGTAGGATTTCAACGGGGTCCGCCTCGGGACGCACGAGCACGCACGAGGCGGTCGCACGCCTTCGGCTCGCCCCACCGGCAGGACGTCCCACGATACATGCCAGTTAAACACCGACGGGCGGTGAACCAACAGCGTGGGACACAAATCCAACTACGAGCTTTTTAACCGCAACAACTTTAATATACGCTATTGGAGCTGGAATTACCGCGGCTGCTGGCACCAGACTTGCCCTCCAATAGATACTCGTTAAAGGATTTAAAGTGTACTCATTCCGATTACGGGGCCTCGGATGAGTCCCGTATCGTTATTTTTCGTCACTACCTCCCCGTGCCGGGAGTGGGTAATTTGCGCGCCTGCTGCCTTCCTTGGATGTGGTAGCCGTTTCTCAGGCTCCCTCTCCGGAATCGAACCCTGATTCCCCGTTACCCGTTACAACCATGGTAGGCGCAGAACCTACCATCGACAGTTGATAAGGCAGACATTTGAAAGATGCGTCGCCGGTACGAGGACCGTGCGATCAGCCCAAAGTTATTCAGAGTCACCAAGGCAAACGGACCGGACGAGCCGACCGATTGGTTTTGATCTAATAAAAGCGTCCCTTCCATCTCTGGTCGGGACTCTGTTTGCATGTATTAGCTCTAGAATTACCACAGTTATCCAAGTAACGTGGGTACGATCTAAGGAACCATAACTGATTTAATGAGCCATTCGCGGTTTCACCTTAATGCGGCTTGTACTGAGACATGCATGGCTTAATCTTTGAGACAAGCATATGACTACTGGCAGGATCAACCAGGGAGCTGCGTCAACTAGAGCTGAGCAGCCGGCCGCCCGGGAGTGTGTCCCGGGGGCCCGCGCGAACACGCAAGCGTCCGCTCAATTATTCTGCAAACAGGAGGAGGCTGAGCTCCCCTGCACAACACACCTCGAAACCCTCTCAGGTCCCGGCGGCGCGCAGCGCCGTCCTAAGTACTTGGTCGGGTTCGAGAGAGGCGCAATCGCCCGGAGTTAGGCGAGTAGACGCTTTAGGTGCGACCACCCGTGCTCCCAACTGAGCTTGCCGCTGCCGACAGAGGCCCGGGAGCGTGCTGTCGTGGCATTGCCGGCGGGAGACAACACGCGCCACCTACGGTGACCGGCAGCTCCAACGCCAGCGCCACAGAAGGACAAAAGCCCCACTTGGGTGCCGAAGCGAACTCTCCCAGCACAGCGCACGCGCCAACACGTCCGCACAGCTGCGATACAAACCACCTGCGAGAACCGCTGGGGCGACCGAGCAGCAGACGGCGTCGCGGCGCCGAGCGCCGGGCGGCGGCGCATCCTCAGCGCACACAGTCCTCAATCGGACCAGCACACTGCAGATGGCCACCGCGCTTCGCACCGGGCCCGCGAGGACCTACTTTGGCCGCAAGGCGCCGCGAGCAGGGGGCGCCGGCGCGCAGCTGCGCCGCCTGCCGCGTCCGTCGGCCGGCGCGCCTGCCACTGGCCGCCCCCACCAGCCGGCTGTAGCGCGTGCGCCCACGCACCGCGCTGCCAGCACGCCGGGCGGCCCCCCCTCACCGGCCGGGGACGGTCCCACCCAGCCACCGCCGCGTATCGCCTCACACCCAGATCCCCTTTCGCGTTCGTGGGCATGGTGGGTCCCCTTTCACGTTCGTGGGCATGGTGGGTATCCCTGAAACAACCGGTTAATAGCTCGACCGATCGTCGCCAACACTGATTCACCTCTAGCGAGAACAACCGCACCACAACGGGTTACCTGTTGTTCATTTGCGTAACGTCACCAGCAAACGTAGACGTCCATCGCCATTTGCAACGAGTATTGCATGCCTGTGTCAGGTGTCACAACACACTACGTCTGCCCACATAGACGCAACAACATGTGCACGCCTCGAGAACACGTGGAAGGTAGCCCCCGTACGTATGCGGTGTCCATTGCGCGAACGACTGTCAGCCGGCCTCTGCAGGATGTCGCAGATGTGGAACGCGGTGCAACATGCTATCACGGTGTGTGAGAAGAGACGACTACGTCCGAATACACGCTCCACTACATCAACAGACTGCTCATGCTGATCGCCATCCAGGGCGTCCGTTCCTCCCACACGTCTGAATGGCGTACCACACTGCAATCCAGCTCTTATAGGGAGACGACACGTAGCTGCGTGCACAATATTTGGACTGTATGGTCTGCCGTTGCTAGGCGCAGTCGTCGTACGGTCACACATGTGCCACGATGTATCATTCAGTACATACGGACCAATGTGCAGTACAGTTTGTGGGTTTTGCGTACATCGGCGGACAGGTGACAGGCCGTACCACAACGTAGGCTGAGTACGTCGGCATGCGAAGGGCATTGAACATGCAAACTTCTCAACGACCAGCTTGCGAAGGCAGGGGGGAAGGGGGGGGGGCATGTACGTCCTGCTGCTATCCACATTACAGTGTATAGCAGGAGCATGTGGAAAGTCAGCAACACCTGCAAGGTGTTTAACATGACGCGATACACAGGGGACCGGGCAGTGCGAATAGCGAACTATATTGCGAGGGTTGCGGTTAGGCAACACTACACTAATTTAACGAGTTGCATAACAATTACAGAGCAGGTTCAGCGACAACGTGCGTCAGGTTAAGGCGCAATATAGGTTAGGTTGAGGCACAATATAGGTTAGGTTAAGGCACAACATGGGTTACGTTAAGGCACAAATTGGGTTACGTTAAGGCACAACATGGGTTACGTTAAGGCACAACATAGGTTACGTTAAGGCACAAATTAGGTTACGTTAAGGCACAAATTAGGTTACGTTAAGGCACAAATTAGGTTACGTTAAGGCACAAATTAGGTTACGTTAAGGCACAAATTAGGTTACGTTAAGGCACAAATTAGGTTACGTTAAGGCACAAATTAGGTTACGTTAAGGCACAAATTAGGTTACGTTAAGGCACAAATTAGGTTACGTTAAGGCACAAATTAGGTTACGTTAAGGCACAAATTAGGTTACGTTAAGGCACAAATTAGGTTACGTTAAGGCACAAATTAGGTTACGTTAAGGCACAAATTAGGTTACGTTAAGGCACAAATTAGGTTACGTTAAGGCACAAATTAGGTTACGTTAAGGCACAAATTAGGTTACGTTAAGGCACAAATTAGGTTACGTTAAGGCACAAATTAGGTTACGTTAAGGCACAAATTAGGTTACGTTAAGGCACAAATTAGGTTACGTTAAGGCACAAATTAGGTTACGTTAAGGCACAAATTAGGTTACGTTAAGGCACAAATTAGGTTACGTTAAGGCACAAATTAGGTTACGTTAAGGCACAAATTAGGTTACGTTAAGGCACAAATTAGGTTACGTTAAGGTACAATATGGGTTAGGTTAAGGTACAATATGGGTTAGGTTAAGGTACAATATGGGTTAGGTTAAGGTACAATATGGGTTAGGTTAAGGCACAACATAGGTTAGGTTAAGGCACAACATAGGTTAGGTTAAGGCACAACATAGGTTAGGTTAAGGCACAACATAGGTTAGGTTAAGGCACAACATAGGTTAGGTTAAGGCACAACATAGGTTAGGTTAAGGCACAACATAGGTTAGGTTAAGGCACAACATAGGTTAGGTTAAGGCACAACATAGGTTAGGTTAAGGCACAACGTAGGTTAGGTTAAGGCACAACGTAGGTTAGGTTAAGGCACAACGTAGGTTAGGTTAAGGCACAACGTAGGTTAGGTTAAGGCACAACGTAGGTTAGGTTAAGGCACAACGTAGGTTAGGTTAAGGCACAACGTAGGTTAGGTTAAGGCACAACGTAGGTTAGGTTAAGGCACAACGTAGGTTAGGTTAAGGCACAACGTAGGTTAGGTTAAGGCACAACGTAGGTTAGGTTAAGGCACAACGTAGGTTAGGTTAAGGCACAACGTAGGTTAGGTTAAGGCACAACGTAGGTTAGGTTAAGGCACAACGTAGGTTAGGTTAAGGCACAACGTAGGTTAGGTTAAGGCACAACGTAGGTTAGGTTAAGGCACAACGTAGGTTAGGTTAAGGCACAACGTAGGTTAGGTTAAGGCACAACGTAGGTTAGGTTAAGGCACAACGTAGGTTAGGTTAAGGCACAACGTAGGTTAGGTTAAGGCACAACGTAGGTTAGGTTAAGGCACAACGTAGGTTAGGTTAAGGCACAACGTAGGTTAGGTTTAGGCACAACGTAGGTTAGGTTAAGGCACAACGTAGGTTAGGTTAAGGCACAACGTAGGTTAGGTAAGGCACAACGTAGGTTAGGTTAAGGCACAACGTAGGTTAGGTTAAGGCACAACGTAGGTTAGGTTAAGGCACAACGTAGGTTAGGTTAAGGCACAACGTAGGTTAGGTTAAGGCACAACGTAGGTTAGGTTAAGGCACAACGTAGGTTAGGTTAAGGCACAACGTAGGTTAGGTTAAGGCACACGTAGTTAGGTTAAGGCACAACGTAGGTTAGGTTAAGGCACAACGTAGGTTAGGTTAAGGCACAACGTAGGTTAGGTTAAGGCACAACGTAGGTTAGGTTAAGCACAACGTAGGTTAGGTTAAGGCACAACGTAGGTTAGGTTAAGGCACAACGTAGGTTAGGTTAAGGCACAACGTAGGTTAGGTTAAGCACAACGTAGGTTAGGTTAAGGCACAACGTAGGTTAGGTTAAGGCACAACGTAGGTTAGGTTACAGGCACAACGTAGGTTAGGTTAAGGCACAACGTAGGTTAGGTTAAGGCACAACGTAGGTTAGGTTAAGGCACAACGTAGGTTAGGTTAAGGCACAACGTAGGTTAGGTTAAGGCACAACGTTAGGTTAGGTTAAGGCACAACGTAGGTTAGGTTAAGGCACAACATAGGTTAGGTTAAGGCACAACATAGGTTAGGTTAAGGCACAACATAGGTTAGGTTAAGGCACAACATAGGTTAGGTTAAGGCACAACATAGGTTAGGTTAAGGCACAACATAGGTTAGGTTAAGGCACAACATAGGTTAGGTTAAGGCACAACGTAGGTTAGGTTAAGGCACAACGTAGGTTAGGTTAAGGCACAACGTAGGTTAGGTTAAGGCACAACGTAGGTTAGGTTAAGGCACAACGTAGGTTAGGTTAAGCACAACGTAGGTTAGGTTAAGGCACAACGTAGGTTAGGTTAAGGCACAACGTAGGTTAGGTTAAGGCACAACGTAGGTTAGGTTAAGGCACAACGTAGGTTAGGTTAAGGCACAACGTAGGTTAGGTTAAGGCACAACGTAGGTTAGGTTAAGGCACAACGTAGGTTAGGTTAAGGCACAACGTAGGTTAGGTTAAGGCACAACGTAGGTTAGGTTAAGGCACAACGTAGGTTAGGTTAAGGCACAACGTAGGTTAGGTTAAGCACAACGTAGGTTAGGTTAAGGCACAACGTAGGTTAGGTTAAGGCACAACGTAGGTTAGGTTAAGGCACAACAGTAACCGTAGGTTAGGGTTAAGGCACAACGTAGGTTAGGTTAAGGCACAACGTAGGTTAGGTTAAGGCACAACGTAGGTTAGGTTAAGGCACAACGTAGGTTAGGTTAAGGCACAACGTAGGTTAGGTTAAGGCACAACGTAGGTTAGGTTAAGGCACAACGTAGGTTAGGTTAAGGCACAACGTAGGTTAGGTTAAGGCACAACGTAGGTTAGGTTAAGGCACAACGTAGGTTAGGTTAAGGCACAACGTAGGTTAGGTTAAGGCACAACATAGGTTAGGTTAAGGCACAACATAGGTTAGGTTAAGGCACAAACATAGGTTAGGTTAAGGCACAACATAGGTTAGGTTAAGCACAACATAGGTTAGGTTAAGGCACAACATAGGTTAGGTTAAGGCACAACATAGGTTAGGTTAAGGCACAACATAGGTTAGGTTAAGCCACAACATAGTTAGGTTAAGGCCAACATAGGTTAGGTTAAGGCACAACATAGGTTAGGTTAAGGCACAACGTAGGTTAGGTTAAGGCACAACGTAGGTTAGGTTAAGGCACAACGTAGGTTAGGTTAAGGCACAACGTAGGTTAGGTTAAGGTACAACGTAGGTTAGGTTAAGGTACAACGTAGGTTAGGTAAGGTACAACGTAGGTTAGGTTAAGGTACAACGTAGGTTAGGTTAAGGTACAACGTAGGTTAGGTTAAGGTACAACGTAGGTTAGGTTAAGGTACAACGTAGGTTAGGTTAAGGGTACAACGTAGGTTAGGTTAGGTACAACGTAGGTTAGGTGAAGGCGCAATGTAGGTTAGGTTAAGGTACGATATACCTTAGGTTAAGGTACAATATCGCTTAGGTTAAGGTACAATATAGCTTAGGTTAAGGTACACGTTGTAGGGAAAGGTGTATTTTGGGGGGGGAGGGGGCGGCAGGTTCGTTGATAGTGATTATCGTAAGTGCATGCCTGCGGGATCATCCGATTTGTCACGTCAGGATGCACTTGTGGCTCATGACAGGCGGCGCTCCGATTCCAAGGTTGTGGCAGATCTGTGTCTTTCATTCCTGCCATTGTTTGTGTACTGTGACAGGAGGCAGTATTGTGATGTTGGGTGCACCCCTGTGTAGGACATGTGTGGGTGTTACGTGGCTTAGCTGAGCAATGGCGGATGTCGGAAGGGTGGGATATTCTGTTTTCTGGGTGGACCTCCCGGGTCTGGTTATGATAGTGTGGATTGTGTAATGTGGCGGAGAGGATGCACCGGATGTTCTTCCATGCTGGTGGTTAGATATTGTGTGTGTGCCTGTTAGAGGCAGAGAGTAGTGTGTGATAGTGTCTGGCTGACGTGTGGTTCTCATTGTGTGCAGAGTCTTTCAGCATGTATAGGGACGGTTGTATATATTATCTGTATTCTGATGGCTCTGCATCTATTACTAATCAGTGCGTGTATACGGTTACTCTGGTTCCAGTCGAAACTGTTCTATCTCTGTACATTAGTGACACTGCGGCTCCACTATGTTGCCGCCCCTGTCGGCCGTTTCCCCCAGTGTGTGGCTAATGATTATCAGCAATCAGTCTATTAGTCAATACCGGTAGTGTGACGACGTGAAATGTCCGGGATGGGGGAAGCTACACGCTTCCCGTGGGTCAGGGCCTAGAAAGACTCTTCCCACGCAGGAGGCTCGGACTGTCATTACTCTTCGAGAAATATATTTGCCCAGCGTTTTTTGCGACTGCGAGTGCGACGCGTACGAGTACCGACATGGATGGGGCGCTTCTAGCTGATCGCTCAGCATCGGAGAAATATATTTGCCCAACGTTTTTTGCGACTGCGAGTGCAACGCCCAAGGGTACCGACGTGGATGGGGCGCTTCCTAGCTGATCGCTCGGCATGGGAATCCGTACAGTGAGCAATGCGATCGCGTCTGTAGCTTGTACGTGGTACAGCTCGCAGCTCATGTATAGGGACAGCGGGAATG
>NW_026047768.1:0-5000 GCF_023864345.2 Schistocerca serialis cubense | reverse complement strand
AGTCTCAGATGGAGTTTACCACCCACTTGGAGCTGCACTCTCAAGCAACCCGACTCGAAGGAGAGGTCCCGCCGACGCTCGCACCGGCCGCTACGGGCCTGGCACCCTCTACGGGCCGTGGCCTCATTCAAGTTGGACTTGGGCTCGGCGCGAGGCGTCGGGGTAGTGGACCCTCCCAAACACCACATGCCACGACAGGCGGCAGCCTGCGGGGTTCGGTGCTGGACTCTTCCCTGTTCGCTCGCCGCTACTGGGGGAATCCTTGTTAGTTTCTTTTCCTCCGCTTAGTAATATGCTTAAATTCAGCGGGTAGTCTCGCCTGCTCTGAGGTCGTTGTACGAGGTGTCGCACGCCACACCGCCAGCCGGCTGTGCACGCTACCGAGTAAGTACCGGTATGCGAACCGCCAGGCGACGGGCGCGCATCGCACGTTTAAGGAGACGCGGCCGGCCCCACAGGCGGCCACGACACTCCCAGGTCTGCGAAGCGGGGCAAACGCCGCGCGCTTCAGTATACGTAGCCGACCCTCAGCCAGACGTGGCCCGGGAACGGAATCCATGGACCGCAATGTGCGTTCGAAACGTCGATGTTCATGTGTCCTGCAGTTCACATGTCGACGCGCAATTTGCTGCGTTCTTCATCGACCCACGAGCCGAGTGATCCACCGTCCTGGGTGATCTTTTCATAGTTTCCACCATCTCTTTCGAGACAGTTGCATAGGCGGGACTGAGGCGTGTGGCGGCCCTGTTCCAGCGTTCAGTGTCCAACGGCCTCACGGCCGATGGGCGTCGTACGGCTCCACACCGGAGCGGACAGGCAGTCGGGCGAAAGTCATTCAAAACCGGCGCCAGGCGCCAGGTGCCGCAGGCCAGCCGCTCCAGCGCTTCAGCGCTCGTACCACACAACATTGCCGTTAGTTTTGAGACGAACGCGTGGTTCCGCACGCGGCGCACGGCTACTGCGAGCCGTACAGGTAGCTGCGTGTTGCGCGACACGACACGCACATCGAAAGACATGCAGTCTAGTCGGTAATGATCCTTCCGCAGGTTCACCTACGGAAACCTTGTTACGACTTTTACTTCCTCTAAATGATCAAGTTTGGTCATCTTTCCGGTAGCATCGGCAACGACAGAGTCAATGCCGCGTACCAGTCCGAAGGACCTCACTAAATCATTCAATCGGTAGTAGCGACGGGCGGTGTGTACAAAGGGCAGGGACGTAATCAACGCGAGCTTATGACTCGCGCTTACTGGGAATTCCTCGTTCATGGGGAACAATTGCAAGCCCCAATCCCTAGCACGAAGGAGGTTCAGCGGGTTACCCCGACCTTTCGGCCTAGGAAGACACGCTGATTCCTTCAGTGTAGCGCGCGTGCGGCCCAGAACATCTAAGGGCATCACAGACCTGTTATTGCTCAATCTCGTGCGGCTAGAAGCCGCCTGTCCCTCTAAGAGAAAAGTAATCGCTGACAGCACGAAGGATGTCACGCGACTAGTTAGCAGGCTAGAGTCTCGTTCGTTATCGGAATTAACCAGACAAATCGCTCCACCAACTAAGAACGGCCATGCACCACCACCCACCGAATCAAGAAAGAGCTATCAATCTGTCAATCCTTCCGGTGTCCGGGCCTGGTGAGGTTTCCCGTGTTGAGTCAAATTAGCCGCAGGCTCCACTCCTGGTGGTGCCCTTCCGTCAATTCCTTTAAGTTTCAGCTTTGCAACCATACTTCCCCCGGACCCAAAAGCTTTGGTTTCCCGGAGGCTGCCCGCCGAGTCATCGGAGGAACTGCGGCGGATCGCTGGCTGGCATCGTTTATGGTTAGAACTAGGGCGGTATCTGATCGCCTTCGAACCTCTAACTTTCGTTCTTGATTAATGAAAACATACTTGGCAAATGCTTTCGCTTCTGTTCGTCTTGCGACGATCCAAGAATTTCACCTCTAACGTCGCAATACGAATGCCCCCGCCTGTCCCTATTAATCATTACCTCGGGTTCCGAAAACCAACAAAATAGAACCGAGGTCCTATTCCATTATTCCATGCACACAGTATTCAGGCGGGCTTGCCTGCTTTAAGCACTCTAATTTGTTCAAAGTAAACGTGCCGGCCCACCGAGACACTCAATAAAGAGCACCCTGGTAGGATTTCAACGGGGTCCGCCTCGGGACGCACGAGCACGCACGAGGCGGTCGCACGCCTTCGGCTCGCCCCACCGGCAGGACGTCCCACGATACATGCCAGTTAAACACCGACGGGCGGTGAACCAACAGCGTGGGACACAAATCCAACTACGAGCTTTTTAACCGCAACAACTTTAATATACGCTATTGGAGCTGGAATTACCGCGGCTGCTGGCACCAGACTTGCCCTCCAATAGATACTCGTTAAAGGATTTAAAGTGTACTCATTCCGATTACGGGCCTCGGATGAGTCCCGTATCGTTATTTTTCGTCACTACCTCCCCGTGCCGGGAGTGGGTAATTTGCGCGCCTGCTGCCTTCCTTGGATGTGGTAGCCGTTTCTCAGGCTCCCTCTCCGGAATCGAACCCTGATTCCCCGTTACCCGTTACAACCATGGTAGGCGCAGAACCTACCATCGACAGTTGATAAGGCAGACATTTGAAAAGATGCGTCGCCGGTACGAGGACCGTGCGATCAGCCCAAAGTTATTCAGAGTCACCAAGCAAACGGACCGGACGAGCCGACGATTGGTTTTGATCTAATAAAAGCGTCCCTTCCATCTCTGGTCGGGACTCTGTTTGCATGTATTAGCTCTAGAATTACCACAGTTATCCAAGTAACGTGGGTACGATCTAAGGAACCATAACTGATTTAATGAGCCATTCGCGGTTTCACCTTAATGCGGCTTGTACTGAGACATGCATGGCTTAATCTTTGAGACAAGCATATGACTACTGGCAGGATCAACCAGGGAGCTGCGTCAACTAGAGCTGAGCAGCCGGCCGCCCGGGAGTGTGTCCCGGGGGCCCGCGCGAACACGCAAGCGTCCGCTCAATTATTCTGCAAACAGGAGGAGGCTGAGCTCCCCTGCACAACACACCTCGAAACCCTCTCAGGTCCCGGCGGCGCGCAGCGCCGTCCTAAGTACTTGGTCGGGTTCGAGAGAGGCGCAATCGCCCGGAGTTAGGCGAGTAGACGCTTTAGGTGCGACCACCCGTGCTCCCAACTGAGCTTGCCGCTGCCGACAGAGGCCCGGGAGCGTGCTGTCGTGGCATTGCCGGCGGGAGACAACACGCGCCACCTACGGTGACCGGCAGCTCCAACGCCAGCGCCACAGAAGGACAAAAGCCCCACTTGGGTGCCGAAGCGAACTCTCCCAGCACAGCGCACGCGCCAACACGTCCGCACAGCTGCGATACAAACCACCTGCGAGAACCGCTGGGGCGACCGAGCAGCAGACGGGCGTCGCGGCGCCGAGCGCCGGGCGGCGGCGCATCCTCAGCGCACACAGTCCTCAATCGGACCAGCACACTGCAGATGGCCACCGCGCTTCGCACCGGGCCCGCGAGGACCTACTTTGGCCGCAAGGCGCCGCGAGCAGGGGGCGCCGGCGCGCAGCTGCGCCGCCTGCCGCGTCCGTCGGCCGGCGCGCCTGCCACTGGCCGCCCCCACCAGCCGGCTGTAGCGCGTGCGCCCACGCACCGCGCTGCCAGCACGCCGGGCGGCCCCCCCTCACCGGCCGGGACGGTCCCCACCCAGCCACCGCCGCGTATCGCCTCACACCCAGATCCCCTTTCGCGTTCGTGGGCATGGTGGGTCCCCTTTCACGTTCGTGGGCATGGTGGGTATCCCTGAAACAACCGGTTAATAGCTCGACCGATCGTCGCCAACACTGATTCACCTCTAGCGAGAACAACCGCACCACAACGGGTTACCTGTTGTTCATTTGCGTAACGTCACCAGCAAACGTAGACGTCCATCGCCATTTGCAACGAGTATTGCATGCCTGTGTCAGTGTCACAACACACTACGTCCTGCCCACATAGACGCAACAACATGTGCACGCCTCGAGAAACACGTGGAAGGTAGCCCCCGTACGTATGCGGTGTCCATTGCGCGAACGACTGTCAGCCGGCCTCTGCAGGATGTCGCAGATGTGGAACGCGGTGCAACATGCTATCACGGTGTGTGAGAAGAGACGACTACGTCCGAATACACGCTCCCACTACATCAACAGACTGCTCATGCTGATCGCCATCCAGGGCGTCCGTTCCTCCCACACGTCTGAATGGCGTACCACACTGCAATCCAGCTCTTATAGGGAGACGACACGTAGCTGCGTGCACAATATTTGGACTGTATGGTCTGCCGTTGCTAGGCGCAGTCGTCGTACGGTCACACATGTGCCACGATGTATCATTCAGTACATACGGACCAATGTGCAGTACAGTTTGTGGGTTTTGCGTACATCGGCGGACAGGTGACAGGCCGTACCACAACGTAGGCTGAGTACGTCGGCATGCGAAGGGCATTGAACATGCAAACTTCTCAACGACCAGCTTGCGAAGGCAGGGGGGAAGGGGGGGGGGGCATGTACGTCCTGCTGCTATCCACATTACAGTGTATAGCAGGAGCATGTGGAAAGTCAGCAACACCTGCAAGGTGTTTAACATGACGCGATACACAGGGGACCGGGCAGTGCGAATAGCGAACTATATTGCGAGGGTTGCGGTTAGGCAACACTACACTAATTTAACGAGTTGCATAACAATTACAGAGCAGGTTCAGCGACAACGTGCGTCAGGTTAAGGCGCAATATAGGTTAGGTTGAGGCACAATATAGGTTAGGTTAAGGCACAAATTGGGTTACGTTAAGGCACAACATGGGTTACGTTAAGGCACAACATGGGTTACGTTAAGGCACAAATTAGGTTACGTTAAGGCACAAATTAGGTTACGTTAAGGCACAAATTAGGTTACGTTAAGGCACAAATTAGGTTACGTTAAGGCACAAATTAGGTTACGTTAAGGCACAAATTA
>NW_026047767.1:25000-30919 GCF_023864345.2 Schistocerca serialis cubense | reverse complement strand
CCGACTCGAAGGAGAGGTCCCGCCGACGCTCGCACCGGCCGCTACGGGCCTGGCACCCTCTACGGGCCGTGGCCTCATTCAAGTTGGACTTGGGCTCGGCGCGAGGCGTCGGGGTAGTGGACCCTCCCAAACACCACATGCCACGACAGGCGGCAGCCTGCGGGGTTCGGTGCTGGACTCTTCCCTGTTCGCTCGCCGCTACTGGGGGAATCCTTGTTAGTTTCTTTTCCTCCGCTTAGTAATATGCTTAAATTCAGCGGGTAGTCTCGCCTGCTCTGAGGTCGTTGTACGAGGTGTCGCACGCCACACCGCCAGCCGGCTGTGCACGCTACCGAGTAAGTACCGGTATGCGAACCGCCAGGCGACGGGCGCGCGCATCGCACGTTTAAGGAGGCGCGGCCGGCCCCACAGGCGGCCGCGACGCTCCCAGGTCTGCGAAGCGGGGCAAACGCCGCGCGCTTCAGTATACGTAGCCGACCCTCAGCCAGACGTGGCCCGGGAACGGAATCCATGGACCGCAATGTGCGTTCGAAACGTCGATGTTCATGTGTCCTGCAGTTCACATGTCGACGCGCAATTTGCTGCGTTCTTCATCGACCCACGAGCCGAGTGATCCACCGTCCTGGGTGATCTTTTTCTTAGTTTCCACTGTCTCTTTCAAGACAGTTGCATAGGCGGGACGTAGGCGTGTGGCGGCCCCTGTTCAAGCGTTCTGTGTCCAACAGCCTCACGGCCGATGGGCGTCGTACGGCTCCACACCGGAGCGGACAGGCAGTCGGGCGAAAGTCATTCAAAACCGGCGCCAGGCGCCAGGTGCCGCAGGCCAGCCGCTCCAGCGCTTCAGCGCTCGTACCACACAACATTGGCGTTAGTTTTGAGAAGCACGCGTGGTTCCGCACGCGGCGCACGGCTACTGCGAGCCGTACAGGTAGCGTGTTGCGCGACACGACACGCACATCGAAAGACATGCAGTCTAGTCGGTAATGATCCTTCCGCAGGTTCACCTACGGAAACCTTGTTACGACTTTTACTTCCTCTAAATGATCAAGTTTGGTCATCTTTCCGGTAGCATCGGCAACGACAGAGTCAATGCCGCGTACCAGTCCGAAGACCTCACTAAATCATTCAATCGGTAGTAGCGACGGGCGGTGTGTACAAAGGGCAGGGACGTAATCAACGCGAGCTTATGACTCGCGCTTACTGGGAATTCCTCGTTCATGGGGAACAATTGCAAGCCCCAATCCCTAGCACGAAGGAGGTTCAGCGGGTTACCCCGACCTTTCGGCCTAGGAAGACACGCTGATTCCTTCAGTGTAGCGCGCGTGCGGCCCAGAACATCTAAGGGCATCACAGACCTGTTATTGCTCAATCTCGTGCGGCTAGAAGCCGCCTGTCCCTCTAAGAAGAAAAGTAATCGCTGACAGCACGAAGGATGTCACGCGACTAGTTAGCAGGCTAGAGTCTCGTTCGTTATCGGAATTAACCAGACAAATCGCTCCACCAACTAAGAACGGCCATGCACCACCACCCACCGAATCAAGAAAGAGCTATCAATCTGTCAATCCTTCCGGTGTCCGGGCCTGGTGAGGTTTCCCGTGTTGAGTCAAATTAAGCCGCAGGCTCCACTCCTGGTGGTGCCCTTCCGTCAATTCCTTTAAGTTTCAGCTTTGCAACCATACTTCCCCCGGAACCCAAAAGCTTTGGTTTCCCGGAGGCTGCCCGCC
Organism: Schistocerca serialis cubense; assembly: GCF_023864345.2. Classification (NCBI taxonomy): domain Eukaryota; kingdom Metazoa; phylum Arthropoda; class Insecta; order Orthoptera; family Acrididae; genus Schistocerca; species Schistocerca serialis. Next base: position 29,195 of record NW_026047767.1, on the reverse strand, counting down.
GAGTCATCGGAGGAACTGCGGCGGATCGCTGGCTGGCATCGTTTATGGTTAGAACTAGGGCGGTATCTGATCGCCTTCGAACCTCTAACTTTCGTTCTTGATTAATGAAAACATACTTGGCAAATGCTTTCGCTTCTGTTCGTCTTGCGACGATCCAAGAATTTCACCTCTAACGTCGCAATACGAATGCCCCCGCCTGTCCCTATTAATCATTACCTCGGGTTCCGAAAACCAACAAAATAGAACCGAGGTCCTATTCCATTATTCCATGCACACAGTATTCAGGCGGGCTTGCCTGCTTTAAGCACTCTAATTTGTTCAAAGTAAACGTGCCGGCCCACCGAGACACTCACTCAAGAGCACCCTGGTAGGATTGCAACGGGGTCCGCCTCGGGACGCACGAGCACGCACGAGGCGCGTCGCACGCCTTCAGCTCGCCCCACCGGCAGGACGTCCCACGATACATGCCAGTTAAACACCGACGGGCGGTGAACCAACAGCGTGGGACACAAATCCAACTACGAGCTTTTTAACCGCAACAACTTTAATATACGCTATTGGAGCTGGAATTACCGCGGCTGCTGGCACCAGACTTGCCCTCCAATAGATACTCGTTAAAGGATTTAAAGTGTACTCATTCCGATTACGGGGCCTCGGATGAGTCCCGTATCGTTATTTTTCGTCACTACCTCCCCGTGCCGGGAGTGGGTAATTTGCGCGCCTGCTGCCTTCCTTGGATGTGGTAGCCGTTTCTCAGGCTCCCTCTCCGGAATCGAACCCTGATTCCCCGTTACCCGTTACAACCATGGTAGGCGCAGAACCTACCATCGACAGTTGATAAGGCAGACATTTGAAAGATGCGTCGCCGGTACGAGGACCGTGCGATCAGCCCAAAGTTATTCAGAGTCACCAAGGCAAACGGACCGGACGAGCCGACCGATTGGTTTTGATCTAATAAAAGCGTCCCTTCCATCTCTGGTCGGGACTCTGTTTGCATGTATTAGCTCTAGAATTACCACAGTTATCCAAGTAACGTGGGTACGATCTAAGGAACCATAACTGATTTAATGAGCCATTCGCGGTTTCACCTTAATGCGGCTTGTACTGAGACATGCATGGCTTAATCTTTGAGACAAGCATATGACTACTGGCAGGATCAACCAGGGAGCTGCGTCAACTAGAGCTGAGCAGCCGGCCGCCCGGGAGTGTGTCCCGGGGGCCCGCGCGAACACGCAAGCGTCCGCTCAATTATTCTGCAAACAGGAGGAGGCTGAGCTCCCCTGCACAATACACCTCGAAACCCTCTCAGGTCCCGGCGGCGCGCAGCGCCGTCCTAAGTACTTGGTCGGGTTCGAGAGAGGCGCAATCGCCCGGAGTTTGGCGAGTAGACGCTTTAGGTGCGACCACCCGTGCTCCCAACTGAGCTTGCCGCTGCCGACAGAGGCCCGGGAGCGTGCTGTCGTGGCATTGCCGGCGGGAGACAACACGCGCCACCTACGGTGGCCGGCAGCTCCAACGCCAGCGCCACAGAAGGACAAAAGCCCCACTTGGGTGCCGAAGCGAACTCTCCCAGCACAGCGCACGCGCCAACACGTCCGCACAGCTGCGATACAATCCACCTGCGAGAACCGCAGAGGCGACCGAGCAGCAGACGGCGTCGCGGCGCCGAGCGCCGGGCGGCGGCGCATCCTCAGCGCACACAGTCCTCAATCGGACCAGCACACTGCAGATGTCCACCGCGCTTCGCACCGGGCCCGCGAGGACCTACTTTGGCCGCACGGCGCCGCGTGCAGGGTGCGCCGGCGCGCAGCTGCGCCGCCTGCCGCCTCCGTCGGCCGGCGCGCCTGCCACTGGCCGCCCCCACCAGCCGGCTGTAGCGCGTGCGCCCACGCACCGCGCGGCCAGCACGCCGGGAGGCCCCCCCTCACCGGCCGGGGACGGTCCCACCCAGCCACCGCCGCGTATCGCTTCACACCCACATGCCATTCACGTTCGTGGGCATGGTGGGTATCGCTGAAACAACCGGTTGGTAGCTCAACCGATCGTCGCCATCACTGATTCACCTCTAGCGAGAACAACCGCACCACAACGGTTTACCAGTTCTTCATTTGCGTAACGTCACCAGCAAACGTAGACGTCCATCGCCATTTGCAAATCAACGATTGTTGCATGCCTGTGTCAGGTGTCACGACACACTATGTCTGCCCACATACACGCAACAACATGTGCACGCTTCGCGAACACGTGGAAGGTGGCCCCCGTACGTATGCGATGTCCATTGCGCGAACGACTGTCAACCGGCCTCTGTCGCATGTCGCAGATGTGGAACGCAGTGCACCATGCTATCACGGTGTGTGAGAAGAGACGACTACGTCTGACAACACGCGCCACTACATCAACAGACGGCTCATGCTGATCGCCATCCACGGCATACCATACTTCAATCCAGCTCTTATAGGGAGACGACACGTAGCTGAGTGCACAATATTTGGACCGTATGGTTCGCCGTTGTTGGCGCAGTCGTGGTACGGTCACACATGTACCACGATGTATCATTCAGTACATGAGGACCAATGTGCAGTACAGTGTGTGATTTGGACGTACAACATCAGCGGACAGTTGACACAAGCCGTACCACAACGTAGGCTGTGCTTCGCCATGCGAATGCCAATGAACAACTGCGAAGGGCATTGAGCATGTACGTCCTGCTGCCATCCGCATTACAGTGTATAGCTGCAAGGTGTTTAACATGAAGCGATACTCTGGGGACCGGGCAGTGCGAGTAGCAAACTATATTGCGGGGGTTGCAGTTAGGCAACACTACACTAATTTAACGCGTCGTATGACAATTACAGAGCAGGTTAAGGCCCAACGTGTGTTGGGTTAAGGTACAATATAGGTTAGGTTAAGGTACAATATAGGTTAGGTTACGGTACAATATGGGTTAGGTTAAGGGACAATATGGGTTAGGTTAAGGGACAATATAGGTTAGGTTAAGGGACAATATGGGTTAGGTTAAGGGACAATATGGGTTAGGTTAAGGGACAATATGGGTTAGGTTAAGGGACAATATGGGTTAGGTTAAGGGACAATATAGGTTAGGTTAAGGGACAATATAGGTTAGGTTAAGGGACAATATAGGTTAGGTTAAGGGACAATATAGGTTAGGTTAAGGGACAATATAGGTTAGGTTAAGGGACAATATAGGTTAGGTTAAGGGACAATATAGGTTAGGTTAAGGGACAATATAGGTTAGGTTAAGGGACAATATAGGTTAGGTTAAGGGACAATATAGGTTAGGTTAAGGGACAATATAGGTTAGGTTAAGGGACAATATAGGTTAGGTTAAGGGACAATATCGGTTAGGTTAAGGGACAATATGGGTTAGGTTAAGGGACAATATAGGTTAGGTTAAGGGACAATATAGGTTAGGTTAAGGGACAATATAGGTTAGGTTAAGGGACAATATAGGTTAGGTTAAGGGACAATATAGGTTAGGTTAAGGGACAATATAGGTTAGGTTAAGGGACAATATAGGTTAGGTTAAGGGACAATATGGGTTAGGTTAAGGGACAATATAGGTTAGGTTAAGGGACAATATAGGTTAGGTTAAGGGACAATATGGGTTAGGTTAAGGGACAATATGGGTTAGGTTAAGGCGCAATATGGGTTAGGTTAAGGCGCAATATAGGTTAGGTTAAGCGACAATATGGGTTAGGTTAAGGGACAATATAGGTTAGGTTAAGGCGCAATATGGGTTAGGTTAAGGCGCAATATGGGTTAGGTTAAGGCGCAATATGGGTTAGGTTAAGGCGCAATATGGGTTAGGTTAAGGCGCAATATGGGTTAGGTTAAGGCGCAATATGGGTTAGGTTAAGGCGCAATATGGGTTAGGTTAAGGCGCAATATGGGTTAGGTTAAGGCGCAATATGGGTTAGGTTAAGGCGCAATATGGGTTAGGTTAAGGCGCAATATGGGTTAGGTTAAGGCGCAATATGGGTTAGGTTAAGGCGCAATATGGGTTAGGTTAAGGCGCAATATGGGTTAGGTTAAGGCGCAATATGGGTTAGGTTAAGGTACACATTGTTGTAAGGAAAGGTGTATTGGGGGGGGGGGGGGGGGGGGGGGCGGCGGCGGCGGCGGCCGGTTTGTTGATTGTGATTATAGTAAGTGGATGCCTGCGGCATCATCTGAT
>NW_026047767.1:12500-15000 GCF_023864345.2 Schistocerca serialis cubense | reverse complement strand
TTTTGATCTAATAAAAGCGTCCCTTCCATCTCTGGTCGGGACTCTGTTTGCATGTATTAGCTCTAGAATTACCACAGTTATCCAAGTAACGTGGGTACGATCTAAGGAACCATAACTGATTTAATGAGCCATTCGCGGTTTCACCTTAATGCGGCTTGTACTGAGACATGCATGGCTTAATCTTTGAGACAAGCATATGACTACTGGCAGGATCAACCAGGGAGCTGCGTCAACTAGAGCTGAGCAGCCGGCCGCCCGGGAGTGTGTCCCGGGGGCCCGCGCGAACACGCAAGCGTCCGCTCAATTATTCTGCAAACAGGAGGAGGCTGAGCTCCCCTGCACAATACACCTCGAAACCCTCTCAGGTCCCGGCGGCGCGCAGCGCCGTCCTAAGTACTTGGTCGGGTTCGAGAGAGGCGCAATCGCCCGGAGTTTGGCGAGTAGACGCTTTAGGTGCGACCACCCGTGCTCCCAACTGAGCTTGCCGCTGCCGACAGAGGCCCGGGAGCGTGCTGTCGTGGCATTGCCGGCGGGAGACAACACGCGCCACCTACGGTGGCCGGCAGCTCCAACGCCAGCGCCACAGAAGGACAAAAGCCCCACTTGGGTGCCGAAGCGAACTCTCCCAGCACAGCGCACGCGCCAACACGTCCGCACAGCTGCGATACAATCCACCTGCGAGAACCGCAGAGGCGACCGAGCAGCAGACGGCGTCGCGGCGCCGAGCGCCGGGCGGCGGCGCATCCTCAGCGCACACAGTCCTCAATCGGACCAGCACACTGCAGATGTCCACCGCGCTTCGCACCGGGCCCGCGAGGACCTACTTTGGCCGCACGGCGCCGCGTGCAGGGTGCGCCGGCGCGCAGCTGCGCCGCCTGCCGCCTCCGTCGGCCGGCGCGCCTGCCACTGGCCGCCCCCACCAGCCGGCTGTAGCGCGTGCGCCCACGCACCGCGCGGCCAGCACGCCGGGAGGCCCCCCCTCACCGGCCGGGGACGGTCCCACCCAGCCACCGCCGCGTATCGCTTCACACCCACATGCCATTCACGTTCGTGGGCATGGTGGGTATCGCTGAAACAACCGGTTGGTAGCTCAACCGATCGTCGCCATCACTGATTCACCTCTAGCGAGAACAACCGCACCACAACGGTTTACCAGTTCTTCATTTGCGTAACGTCACCAGCAAACGTAGACGTCCATCGCCATTTGCAAATTCAACGATTGTTGCATGCCTGTGTCAGGTGTCACGACACACTATGTCTGCCCACATACACGCAACAACATGTGCACGCTTCGCGAACACGTGGAAGGTGGCCCCCGTACGTATGCGATGTCCATTGCGCGAACGACTGTCAACCGGCCTCTGTCGCATGTCGCAGATGTGGAACGCAGTGCACCATGCTATCACGGTGTGTGAGAAGAGACGACTACGTCTGACAACACGCGCCACTACATCAACAGACGGCTCATGCTGATCGCCATCCACGGCATACCATACTTCAATCCAGCTCTTATAGGGAGACGACACGTAGCTGAGTGCACAATATTTGGACCGTATGGTTCGCCGTTGTTGGCGCAGTCGTGGTACGGTCACACATGTACCACGATGTATCATTCAGTACATGAGGACCAATGTGCAGTACAGTGTGTGATTTGGACGTACAACATCAGCGGACAGTTGACACAAGCCGTACCACAACGTAGGCTGTGCTTCGCCATGCGAATGCCAATGAACAACTGCGAAGGGCATTGAGCATGTACGTCCTGCTGCCATCCGCATTACAGTGTATAGCTGCAAGGTGTTTAACATGAAGCGATACTCTGGGGACCGGGCAGTGCGAGTAGCAAACTATATTGCGGGGGTTGCAGTTAGGCAACACTACACTAATTTAACGCGTCGTATGACAATTACAGAGCAGGTTAAGGCCCAACGTGTGTTGGGTTAAGGTACAATATAGGTTAGGTTAAGGTACAATATAGGTTAGGTTACGGTACAATATGGGTTAGGTTAAGGGACAATATGGGTTAGGTTAAGGGACAATATAGGTTAGGTTAAGGGACAATATGGGTTAGGTTAAGGGACAATATGGGTTAGGTTAAGGGACAATATGGGTTAGGTTAAGGGACAATATGGGTTAGGTTAAGGGACAATATAGGTTAGGTTAAGGGACAATATAGGTTAGGTTAAGGGACAATATAGGTTAGGTTAAGGGACAATATAGGTTAGGTTAAGGGACAATATAGGTTAGGTTAAGGGACAATATAGGTTAGGTTAAGGGACAATATAGGTTAGGTTAAGGGACAATATAGGTTAGGTTAAGGGACAATATAGGTTAGGTTAAGGGACAATATAGGTTAGGTTAAGGGACAATATAGGTTAGGTTAAGGGACAATATCGGTTAGGTTAAGGGACAATATGGGTTAGGTTAAGGGACAATATAGGTTAGGTTAAGGGACAATATAGGTTAGGTTAAGGGACAATATAGGTTAGGTTAAGGGACA
>NW_026047767.1:0-5000 GCF_023864345.2 Schistocerca serialis cubense | reverse complement strand
CAAAACCGGCGCCAGGCGCCAGGTGCCGCAGGCCAGCCGCTCCAGCGCTTCAGCGCTCGTACCACACAACATTGGCGTTAGTTTTGAGAAGCACGCGTGGTTCCGCACGCGGCGCACGGCTACTGCGAGCCCGTACAGGTAGCGTGTTGCGCGACACGACACGCACATCGAAAGACATGCAGTCTAGTCGGTAATGATCCTTCCGCAGGTTCACCTACGGAAACCTTGTTACGACTTTTTACTTCCTCTAAATGATCAAGTTTTGGTCATCTTTCCGGTAGCATCGGCAACGACAGAGTCAATGCGCGTACCAGTCCGAAGACCTCACTAAATCATTCAATCGGTAGTAGCGACGGGCGGTGTGTACAAAGGGCAGGGACGTATCAACGCGAGCTTATGACTCGCGCTTACTGGGAATTCCTCGTTCATGGGGAACAATTGCAAGCCCCAATCCCTAGCACGAAGGAGGTTCAGCGGGTTACCCCGACCTTTCGGCCTAGGAAGACACGCTGATTCCTTCAGTGTAGCGCGCGTGCGGCCCCAGAACATCTAAGGGCATCACAGACCTGTTATTGCTCAATCTCGTGCGGCTAGAAGCCGCCTGTCCCTCTAAGAAGAAAAGTAATCGCTGACAGCACGAAGGATGTCACGCGACTAGTTAGCAGGCTAGAGTCTCGTTCGTTATCGGAATTAACCAGACAAATCGCTCCACCAACTAAGAACGGCCATGCACCACCACCCACCGAATCAAGAAAGAGCTATCAATCTGTCAATCCTTCCGGTGTCCGGGCCTGGTGAGGTTTCCCGTGTTGAGTCAAATTAAGCCGCAGGCTCCACTCCTGGTGGTGCCCTTCCGTCAATTACCTTTAAGTTTCAGCTTTGCAACCATACTTCCCCCGGAACCCAAAAGCTTTGGTTTCCCGGAGGGCTGCCCGCCGAGTCATCGGAGGAACTGCGGCGGATCGCTGGCTGGCATCGTTTTATGGTTAGAACTAGGGCGGTATCTGATCGCCTTCGAACCTCTAACTTTCGTTCTTGATTAATGAAAACATACTTGGCAAATGCTTTCGCTTCTGTTCGTCCTTGCGACGATCCAAGAATTTCACCTCTAACGTCGCAATACGAATGCCCCGCCTGTCCCTATTAATCATTACCTCGGGTTCCGAAAACCAACAAAATAGAACCCGAGGTCCTATTCCATTATTCCATGCACACAGTATTCAGGCGGCTTGCCTGCTTTAAGCACTCTAATTTGTCAAAGTAAACGTGCCGGCCCACCGAGGACACTCACTCAAGAGCACCCTGGTAGGATTGCAACGGGGTCCGCCTCGGGACGCACGAGCACGCACGAGGGCGCGTCGCACGCCTTCAGCTCGCCCCACCGGCAGGACGTCCCACGATACATGCCAGTTAAACACCGACGGGCGGTGAACCAACAGCGTGGGACACAAATCCAACTACGAGCTTTTTAACCGCAACAACTTTAATATACGCTATTGGAGCTGGAATTACCGCGGCTGCTGGCACCAGACTTGCCCTCCAATAGATACTCGTTAAAGGATTTAAAGTGTACTCATTCCGATTACGGGCCTCGGATGAGTCCCGTATCGTTATTTTTCGTCACTACCTCCCCGTGCCGGGAGTGGGTAATTTGCGCGCCTGCTGCCTTCCTTGGATGTGGTAGCCGTTTCTCAGGCTCCCTCTCCGGAATCGAACCCTGATTCCCCGTTACCCGTTACAACCATGGTAGGCGCAGAACCTACCATCGACAGTTGATAAGGCAGACATTTGAAAGATGCGTCGCCGGTACGAGGACCGTGCGATCAGCCCAAAGTTATTCAGAGTCACCAAGGCAAACGGACCGGACGAGCCGACCGATTGGTTTTTGATCTAATAAAAGCGTCCCTTCCATCTCTGGTCGGGACTCTGTTTGCATGTATTAGCTCTAGAATTACACAGTTATCCAAGTAAACGTGGGTACGATCTAAGGAACCATAACTGATTTAATGAGCCATTCGCGGTTTCACCTTAATGCGGCTTGTACTGAGACATGCATGGCTTAATCTTTGAGACAAGCATATGACTACTGGCAGGGATCAACCAGGGAGCTGCGTCAACTAGAGCTGAGCAGCCGGCCGCCCGGGAGTGGTGTCCCCGGGGGCCCGCGCGAACACGCAAGCGTCCGCTCAATATTCTGCCAAACAGGAGGAGGCTGAGCTCCCCTGCACAATACACCTCGAAACCCTCTCAGGTCCCGGCGGCGCGCAGCGCGTCCTAAGTACTTGGTCGGGTTCGTGAGAGGCGCAATCGCCCGGAGTTTGGCGAGTAGACGCTTTAGGTGCGACCACCCGTGCTCCCAACTGAGCTTGCCGCTGCCGACAGAGGCCCGGGAGCGTGCTGTCGTGGCATTGCCGGCGGGAGACAACACGCGCCACCTACGGTGGCCGGCAGCTCCAACGCCAGCGCCACAGAAGGACAAAAGCCCCACTTGGGTGCCGAAGCGAACTCTCCCAGCACAGCGCACGCGCCAACACGTCCGCACAGCTGCGATACAATCCACCTGCGAGAACCGCAGAGGCGACCGAGCAGCAGACGGCGTCGCGGCGCCGAGCGCCGGGCGGCGGCGCATCCTCAGCGCACACAGTCCTCAATCGGACCAGCACACTGCAGATGTCCACCGCGCTTCGCACCGGGGCCCGCGAGGACCTACTTTGGCCGCACGGCGCCGCGTGCAGGGTGCGCCGGCGCGCAGCTGCGCCGCCTGCCGCCTCCGTCGGCCGGCGCGCCTGCCACTGGCCGCCCCCCACCAGCCGGCTGTAGCGCGTGCGCCCCACGCACCGCGCGGCCAGCACGCCGGGAGGCCCCCCCTCACCGGCCGGGGACGGTCCCCACCCAGCCACCGCCGCGTATCGCTTCACACCCACATGCCATTCACGTTCGTGGGCATGGTGGGTATCGCTGAAACAACCGGTTGGTAGCTCAACCGATCGTCGCCATCACTGATTCACCTCTAGCGAGAAACAACCGCACCACAACGGTTTACCAGTTCTTCATTTGCGTAACGTCACCAGCAAACGTAGACGTCCATCGCCATTTGCAAATTCAACGATTGTTTGCATGCCTGTGTCAGGTGTCACGACACACTATGTCTGCCCACATACACGCAACAACATGTGCACGCTTCGCGAACACGTGGAAGGTGGGCCCCCGTACGTATGCGATGTCCATTGCGCGAACGACTGTCAACCGGCCTCTGTCGCATGTCGCAGATGTGGAACGCAGTGCACCATGCTATCACGGTGTTGTGAGAAGAGACGACTACGTCTGACAACACGCGCCACTACATCAACAGACGGCTCATGCTGATCGCCATCCACGGCATACCATACTTCAATCCAGCTCTTATAGGGAGACGACACGTAGCTGAGTGCACAATATTTGGACCGTATGGTTCGCCGTTGTTGGCGCAGTCGTGGTACGGTCACACATGTACCACGATGTATCATTCAGTACATGAGGACCAATGTGCAGTACAGTGTGTGATTTTGGACGTACAACATCAGCGGACAGTTGACACAAGCCGTACCACAACGTAGGCTGTGCTTCGCCATGCGAATGCCAATGAACAACTGCGAAGGGCATTGAGCATGTACGTCCTGCTGCCATCCGCATTACAGTGTATAGCTGCAAGGTGTTTAACATGAAGCGATACTCTGGGGACCGGGCAGTGCGAGTAGCAAACTATATTGCGGGGGTTGCAGTTAGGCAACACTACACTAATTTAAACGCGTCGTATGACAATTACAGAGCAGGTTAAGGCCCAACGTGTGTTGGGTTAAGGTACAATATAGGTTAGGTTAAGGTACAATATAGGTTAGGTTACGGTACAATATGGGTTAGGTTTAAGGGACAATATGGGTTAGGTTAAGGGACAATATAGGTTAGGTTAAGGGACAATATGGGTTAGGTTAAGGACAATATGGGTTAGGTTAAGGACAATATGGGTTAGGTTAAGGGACAATATGGGTTAGGTTAAGGGACAATATAGGTTAGGTTAAGGGACAATATAGGTTAGGTTAAGGGACAATATAGGTTAGGTTAAGGGACAATATAGGTTAGGTTAAGGACAATATAGGTTAGGTTAAGGGACAATATAGGTTAGGTTAAGGGACAATATAGGTTAGGTTAAGGAGGACAATATAGGTTAGGTTAAGGGACAATATAGGTTAGGTTAAGGGACAATATAGGTTAGGTTAAGGGACAATATAGGTTAGGTTAAGGGACAATATAGGTTAGGTAAGGGACAATATCGGTTAGGTTAAGGGACAATATGGGTTAGGTTAAGGGACAATATAGGTTAGGTTAAGGGACAATATAGGTTAGGTTAAGGGACAATATAGGTTAGGTTAAGGGACAATATAGGTTAGGTTAAGGGACAATATAGGTTAGGTTAAGGGACAATATAGGTTAGGTTAAGGGGACAATATAGGTTAGGTTAAGGGACAATATGGGTTAGGTTAAGGGACAATATAGGTTAGGTTTAAGGGACAATATAGGTTAGGTTAAGGGACAATATGGGTTAGGTTAAGGGACAATATGGGTTAGGTTAAGGCGCAATATGGGTTAGGGTTAAGGCGCAATATAGGTTAGGTTAAGCGACAATATGGGTTAGGTTAAGGGGACAATATAGGTTAGGTTAAGGCGCAATATGGGTTAGTTAAGGCGCAATATGGGTTAGGTTAAGGCGCAATATGGGTTAGGTTAAGGCGCAATATGGGTTAGGTTAAGGCGCAATATGGGTTAGGTTAAGGCGCAATATGGGTTAGGTTAAGGCGCCAATATGGGTTAGGTTAAGGCGCAATATGGGTTAGGTTAAGGCGCAATATGGGTTAGGTTAAGGCGCAATATGGGTTAGGTTAAGGCGCAATATGGGTAGGTTAAGGCGCAATATGGGTTAGGTTAAGGCGCAATATGGGTTAGGTTAAGGCGCAATATGGGTT
>NW_026047766.1:40000-45935 GCF_023864345.2 Schistocerca serialis cubense | reverse complement strand
CGCAATTTGCTGCGTTCTTCATCGACCCACGAGCCGAGTGATCCACCGTCCTGGGTGATCTTTTTCATAGTTTCCACCATCTCTTTCGAGACAGTTGCATAGGCGGGACTGAGGCGTGTGGCGGCCCTGTTCCAGCGTTCAGTGTCCAACGGCCTCACGGCCGATGGGCGTCGTACGGCTCCACACCGGAGCGGACAGGCAGTCGGGCGAAAGTCATTCAAAACCGGCGCCAGGCGCCAGGTGCCGCAGGCCAGCCGCTCCAGCGCTTCAGCGCTCGTACCACACAACATTGCCGTTAGTTTTGAGACGAACGCGTGGTTCCGCACGCGGCGCACGGCTACTGCGAGCCGTACAGGTAGCTGCGTGTTGCGCGACACGACACGCACATCGAAAGACATGCAGTCTAGTCGGTAATGATCCTTCCGCAGGTTTCACCTACGGAAACCTTGTTACGACTTTTACTTCCTCTAAATGATCAAGTTTGGTCATCTTTCCGGTAGCATCGGCAACGACAGAGTCAATGCCGCGTACCAGTCCGAAGACCTCACTAAATCATTCAATCGGTAGTAGCGACGGGCGGTGTGTACAAAGGGCAGGGACGTAATCAACGCGAGCTTATGACTCGCGCTTACTGGGAATTCCTCGTTCATGGGGAACAATTGCAAGCCCCAATCCCTAGCACGAAGGAGGTTCAGCGGGTTACCCCGACCTTTCGGCCTAGGAAGACACGCTGATTCCTTCAGTGTAGCGCGCGTGCGGCCCAGAACATCTAAGGGCATCACAGACCTGTTATTGCTCAATCTCGTGCGGCTAGAAGCCGCCTGTCCCTCTAAGAAGAAAAGTAATCGCTGACAGCACGAAGGATGTCACGCGACTAGTTAGCAGGCTAGAGTCTCGTTCGTTATCGGAATTAACCAGACAAATCGCTCCACCAACTAAGAACGGCCATGCACCACCACCCACCGAATCAAGAAAGAGCTATCAATCTGTCAATCCTTCCGGTGTCCGGGCCTGGTGAGGTTTCCCGTGTTGAGTCAAATTAAGCCGCAGGCTCCACTCCTGGTGGTGCCCTTCCGTCAATTCCTTTAAGTTTCAGCTTTGCAACCATACTTCCCCCGGAACCCAAAAGCTTTGGTTTCCCGGAGGCTGCCCGCCGAGTCATCGGAGGAACTGCGGCGGATCGCTGGCTGGCATCGTTTATGGTTAGAACTAGGGCGGTATCTGATCGCCTTCGAACCTCTAACTTTCGTTCTTGATTAATGAAAACATACTTGGCAAATGCTTTCGCTTCTGTTCGTCTTGCGACGATCCAAGAATTTCACCTCTAACGTCGCAATACGAATGCCCCCGCCTGTCCCTATTAATCATTACCTCGGGTTCCGAAAACCAACAAAATAGAACCGAGGTCCTATTCCATTATTCCATGCACACAGTATTCAGGCGGGCTTGCCTGCTTTAAGCACTCTAATTTGTTCAAAGTAAACGTGCCGGCCCACCGAGACACTCAATAAAGAGCACCCTGGTAGGATTTCAACGGGGTCCGCCTCGGGACGCACGAGCACGCACGAGGCGGTCGCACGCCTTCGGCTCGCCCCACCGGCAGGACGTCCCACGATACATGCCAGTTAAACACCGACGGGCGGTGAACCAACAGCGTGGGACACAAATCCAACTACGAGCTTTTTAACCGCAACAACTTTAATATACGCTATTGGAGCTGGAATTACCGCGGCTGCTGGCACCAGACTTGCCCTCCAATAGATACTCGTTAAAGGATTTAAAGTGTACTCATTCCGATTACGGGGCCTCGGATGAGTCCCGTATCGTTATTTTTCGTCACTACCTCCCCGTGCCGGGAGTGGGTAATTTGCGCGCCTGCTGCCTTCCTTGGATGTGGTAGCCGTTTCTCAGGCTCCCTCTCCGGAATCGAACCCTGATTCCCCGTTACCCGTTACAACCATGGTAGGCGCAGAACCTACCATCGACAGTTGATAAGGCAGACATTTGAAAGATGCGTCGCCGGTACGAGGACCGTGCGATCAGCCCAAAGTTATTCAGAGTCACCAAGGCAAACGGACCGGACGAGCCGACCGATTGGTTTTGATCTAATAAAAGCGTCCCTTCCATCTCTGGTCGGGACTCTGTTTGCATGTATTAGCTCTAGAATTACCACAGTTATCCAAGTAACGTGGGTACGATCTAAGGAACCATAACTGATTTAATGAGCCATTCGCGGTTTCACCTTAATGCGGCTTGTACTGAGACATGCATGGCTTAATCTTTGAGACAAGCATATGACTACTGGCAGGATCAACCAGGGAGCTGCGTCAACTAGAGCTGAGCAGCCGGCCGCCCGGGAGTGTGTCCCGGGGGCCCGCGCGAACACGCAAGCGTCCGCTCAATTATTCTGCAAACAGGAGGAGGCTGAGCTCCCCTGCACAACACACCTCGAAACCCTCTCAGGTCCCGGCGGCGCGCAGCGCCGTCCTAAGTACTTGGTCGGGTTCGAGAGAGGCGCAATCGCCCGGAGTTAGGCGAGTAGACGCTTTAGGTGCGACCACCCGTGCTCCCAACTGAGCTTGCCGCTGCCGACAGAGGCCCGGGAGCGTGCTGTCGTGGCATTGCCGGCGGGAGACAACACGCGCCACCTACGGTGACCGGCAGCTCCAACGCCAGCGCCACAGAAGGACAAAAGCCCCACTTGGGTGCCGAAGCGAACTCTCCCAGCACAGCGCACGCGCCAACACGTCCGCACAGCTGCGATACAAACCACCTGCGAGAACCGCTGGGGCGACCGAGCAGCAGACGGCGTCGCGGCGCCGAGCGCCGGGCGGCGGCGCATCCTCAGCGCACACAGTCCTCAATCGGACCAGCACACTGCAGATGGCCACCGCGCTTCGCACCGGGCCCGCGAGGACCTACTTTGGCCGCAAGGCGCCGCGAGCAGGGGGCGCCGGCGCGCAGCTGCGCCGCCTGCCGCGTCCGTCGGCCGGCGCGCCTGCCACTGGCCGCCCCCACCAGCCGGCTGTAGCGCGTGCGCCCACGCACCGCGCTGCCAGCACGCCGGGCGGCCCCCCCTCACCGGCCGGGGACGGTCCCACCCAGCCACCGCCGCGTATCGCCTCACACCCAGATCCCCCTTTCGCGTTCGTGGGCATGGTGGGTCCCCTTTCACGTTCGTGGGCATGGTGGGTATCCCTGAAACAACCGGTTAATAGCTCGACCGATCGTCGCCAACACTGATTCACCTCTAGCGAGAACAACCGCACCACAACGGGTTACCTGTTGTTCATTTGCGTAACGTCACCAGCAAACGTAGACGTCCATCGCCATTTGCAACGAGTATTGCATGCCTGTGTCAGGTGTCACAACACACTACGTCTGCCCACATAGACGCAACAACATGTGCACGCCTCGAGAACACGTGGAAGGTAGCCCCCGTACGTATGCGGTGTCCATTGCGCGAACGACTGTCAGCCGGCCTCTGCAGGATGTCGCAGATGTGGAACGCGGTGCAACATGCTATCACGGTGTGTGAGAAGAGACGACTACGTCCGAATACACGCTCCACTACATCAACAGACTGCTCATGCTGATCGCCATCCAGGGCGTCCGTTCCTCCCACACGTCTGAATGGCGTACCACACTGCAATCCAGCTCTTATAGGGAGACGACACGTAGCTGCGTGCACAATATTTGGACTGTATGGTCTGCCGTTGCTAGGCGCAGTCGTCGTACGGTCACACATGTGCCACGATGTATCATTCAGTACATACGGACCAATGTGCAGTACAGTTTGTGGGTTTTGCGTACATCGGCGGACAGGTGACAGGCCGTACCACAACGTAGGCTGAGTACGTCGGCATGCGAAGGGCATTGAACATGCAAACTTCTCAACGACCAGCTTGCGAAGGCAGGGGGGAAGGGGGGGGGGGCATGTACGTCCTGCTGCTATCCACATTACAGTGTATAGCAGGAGCATGTGGAAAGTCAGCAACACCTGCAAGGTGTTTAACATGACGCGATACACAGGGGACCGGGCAGTGCGAATAGCGAACTATATTGCGAGGGTTGCGGTTAGGCAACACTACACTAATTTAACGAGTTGCATAACAATTACAGAGCAGGTTCAGCGACAACGTGCGTCAGGTTAAGGCGCAATATAGGTTAGGTTGAGGCACAATATAGGTTAGGTTAAGGCACAACATGGGTTACGTTAAGGCACAAATTGGGTTACGTTAAGGCACAACATGGGTTACGTTAAGGCACAACATGGGTTACGTTAAGGCACAAATTAGGTTACGTTAAGGCACAAATTAGGTTACGTTAAGGCACAAATTAGGTTACGTTAAGGCACAAATTAGGTTACGTTAAGGCACAAATTAGGTTACGTTAAGGCACAAATTAGGTTACGTTAAGGCACAAATTAGGTTACGTTAAGGCACAAATTAGGTTACGTTAAGGCACAAATTAGGTTACGTTAAGGCACAAATTAGGTTACGTTAAGGCACAAATTAGGTTACGTTAAGGCACAAATTAGGTTACGTTAAGGCACAAATTAGGTTACGTTAAGGCACAAATTAGGTTACGTTAAGGCACAAATTAGGTTACGTTAAGGCACAAATTAGGTTACGTTAAGGCACAAATTAGGTTACGTTAAGGCACAAATTAGGTTACGTTAAGGCACAAATTAGGTTACGTTAAGGCACAAATTAGGTTACGTTAAGGCACAAATTAGGTTACGTTAAGGTACAATATGGGTTAGGTTAAGGTACAATATGGGTTAGGTTAAGGTACAATATGGGTTAGGTTAAGGTACAATATGGGTTAGGTTAAGGTACAATATGGGTTAGGTTAAGGCACAACGTAGGTTAGGTTAAGGCACAACGTAGGTTAGGTTAAGGCACAACATAGGTTAGGTTAAGGCACAACATAGGTTAGGTTAAGGCACAACATAGGTTAGGTTAAGGCACAACATAGGTTAGGTTAAGGCACAACATAGGTTAGGTTAAGGCACAACATAGGTTAGGTTAAGGCACAACATAGGTTAGGTTAAGGCACAACATAGGTTAGGTTAAGGCACAACGTAGGTTAGGTTAAGGCACAACGTAGGTTAGGTTAAGGCACAACGTAGGTTAGGTTAAGGCACAACGTAGGTTAGGTTAAGGCACAACGTAGGTTAGGTTAAGGCACAACGTAGGTTAGGTTAAGGCACAACGTAGGTTAGGTTAAGGCACAACGTAGGTTAGGTTAAGGCACAACGTAGGTTAGGTTAAGGCACAACGTAGGTTAGGTTAAGGCACAACGTAGGTTAGGTTAAGGCACAACGTAGGTTAGGTTAAGGCACAACGTAGGTTAGGTTAAGGCACAACGTAGGTTAGGTTAAGGCACAACGTAGGTTAGGTTAAGGCACAACGTAGGTTAGGTTAAGGCACAACGTAGGTTAGGTTAAGGCACAACGTAGGTTAGGTTAAGGCACAACGTAGGTTAGGTTAAGGCACAACGTAGGTTAGGTTAAGGCACAACGTAGGTTAGGTTAAGGCACAACGTAGGTTAGGTTAAGGCACAACATAGGTTAGGTTAAGGCACAACATAGGTTAGGTTAAGGCACAACATAGGTTAGGTTAAGGCACAACATAGGTTAGGTTAAGGCACAACATAGGTTAGGTTAAGGCACAACATAGGTTAGGTTAAGGCACAACATAGGTTAGGTTAAGGCACAACATAGGTTAGGTTAAGGCACAACATAGGTTAGGTTAAGGCACAACATAGGTTAGGTTAAGGCACAACATAGGTTAGGTTAAGGCACAACATAGGTTAGGTTAAGGCACAACATAGGTTAGGTTAAGGCACAACATAGGTTAGGTTAAGGCACAACGTAGGTTAGGTTAAGGCACAACGTAGGTTAGGTTAAGGCACAACGTAGGTTAGGTTA
>NW_026047766.1:32500-35000 GCF_023864345.2 Schistocerca serialis cubense | reverse complement strand
GGGGTGTCCGCCGGCAGGTGGAGCCAGGATCTGATGGCTTTGCGCACGTAAACGTCGAGGGACGAGAGGGCCCCTAGACGTGTCCTTCCCAGGGCCAGGCCATGAAAAATGCCCGGCAGGATAACTGAGGAAAGGGAAAAGAGTCTTTGCTGAGGCTTAAGGGGTGCCCTGCTAATGGTGTTCAACTGTTTCTCGACCTCGCGCCGAGGATGGAAAATGCTGCGCCCGCATGTGGTGAACTGCAGGCCTAAGTATTTAAAGGAATCTCCCATCGCTAGCGCCGGAATGTTGTTGTTACCTGCCCGAAAGACGACAGACTCATCAACCTTTATCTTCTTCTCCCGCCCTGATGCAACCAGGGCGAGAGAGAAGCACTTCTTTGGGTTGATCTCAAGACCGAGGTCACCTAGGGCCGTTGCAGCGATGGTGATTAGCTCCTGCAGTCCATCCTTCGTCTCGGCGAACAGAAGAAGGTCATCCGCAAACGCAGCAGCATTTATTCTTCGGCCGAGAATATGGGCACCAACATGCTCAGGAAGACGGGAAAGGAGAATGTCTATAGACATATTGAAGAGGATGGGGGATAAGGGATCACCTTGCCGCACACCCCTCGAAGGCCGCACTAGATCTGACGACTTCCCAGCACCACAGATAACCGTCGAGCCCGCCTCATAGCACCCCAGGATGTAGTCAATGAACTCGACCGGCAGACCATGGGCCCTCAGTACAGGACCTAGGGCACCATGGGACAGCGAGTCGAAGGCCTTTGACACATCCAGCGATGCTACATACAGCGAGCTGGCAGTCCTCCGTGCCTGGGTCATCGCCAGATCCAGCAGAAAGGTGTTATGGAGCATCCCATCCTGAGGGATGAAAGCCCGCTGACGACCGTCCAAGGCACAGTGGCGCATAAGGCGGCCAACCAGGACCTTGTGGAAGACCCTGGTCAGCACCGAACACACCGTGATAGGTCGGAAGTCAGCGGGGGATGCTACGGCGGTCTTCTTGGGCAGCAAGGTGGTGCGAGCTTGTAGGAGACGGGATGGGAGGGAACGTGAGAGGAGTAGGAGGTTGAGGAATTTAAGAAGAGCCTCACGAGGAAGGCGACGTAACTGGGATGGTGTAAGGCGATCAGGGCCTGCAGCGGAGTTGCGAGGGGGAAGAGCTGCAGCTACCTCGTCTGCAGTAATGGGCGCCCATAGAACTTCGAAGGGCACACACTTACAAAATGGCAGCAACTCACCTGAGAGACCCTCCCCACGTGGAGGCCGAGACCTGACACGAGGGGGAGTAAAGAGATCCCTCCAAAACTCAATCAGCCCCGGGATGGTGGGTGGCTGATGAAGAAGTGTGCCATCGAGAAGACCATTTATGCAGCGCGCTGGGTTCTTCTTAAAAGCACGCTGCACTACTGCATATTCCCACCTTCTTCTCGCCCGCTTCCGCTCCGGTGGCTGTTGGAATTTCTTACCAGGAGCTTGACAAACAAGTGGTTCCCTGCTACCTAGTTCTTCAAGAGCGGGAACAAGCATGGCTTGGATGGTATTCCGGCTAGCAGTGGGGCCCAAGGCCACAACTGCATCAAGTGAGCGGAAACGCGGGCCCGAGGAGGGCAACTCAGCTAACAGGGACCAAATAGCCCGATCGGCGTCTTCCCCCAGAGAAGATGACTGTGGTGGGGAAGAGCCCACAGCAGATCCGTCTACAGAGGCCTGATGATCTTGGTCTCTCTTTAAGAGAGTCATAGTTACTCCCGCCGTTTACCCGCGCTTGCTTGAATTTCTTCACGTTGACATTCAGAGCACTGGGCAGAAATCACATTGCGTCAACACCCGCTAGGGCCATCGCAATGCTTTGTTTTAATTAGACAGTCGGATTCCCCCAGTCCGTGCCAGTTCTGAGTTGATCGTTGAATGGCGGCCGAAGAGAATCCGCGCACCCGCGCGCCCCCGGAGGAGCACGCTAAGGCGGACGCGGCCTCGCAGCAAGGAAGATCCGTGGGAGGCCAAGGCACGGGACCGAGCTCGGATCCTGCACGCAGGTTGAAGCACCGGGGCGCGAACGCCGCGCAGGCGCGCGCATCCTGCACCGCCGGCCAGCACGAGGCCGACCAACGGCGAGAGCAGACCACGCCCGCGCTAAACGCCCGCACTTACCGGCACCCCTACGGCACTCACCTCGCCCAGGCCCGGCACGTTAGCGCTGACCCACTTCCCGACCAAGCCCGACACGCCCCGATCCTCAGAGCCAATCCTTATCCCGAAGTTACGGATCCAATTTGCCGACTTCCCTTACCTACATTATTCTATCGACTAGAGGCTCTTCACCTTGGAGACCTGCTGCGGATATGGGTACGAACCGGCGCGACACCTCCACGTGGCCCTCTCCCGGATTTTCAAGGTCCGAGGGGAAGATCGGGACACCGCCGCAACTGCGGTGCTCTTCGCGTTCCAAACCCTATCTCCCTGCTAGAGGATTCCAGGGAACTCGAACGCTCATG
>NW_026047766.1:22500-27500 GCF_023864345.2 Schistocerca serialis cubense | reverse complement strand
GGGAGCGTGCTGTCGTGGCATTGCCGGCGGGAGACAACACGCGCCACCTACGGTGACCGGCAGCTCCAACGCCAGCGCCACAGAAGGACAAAAGCCCCACTTGGGTGCCGAAGCGAACTCTCCCAGCACAGCGCACGCGCCAACACGTCCGCACAGCTGCGATACAAACCACCTGCGAGAACCGCTGGGGCGACCGAGCAGCAGACGGCGTCGCGGCGCCGAGCGCCGGGCGGCGGCGCATCCTCAGCGCACACAGTCCTCAATCGGACCAGCACACTGCAGATGGCCACCGCGCTTCGCACCGGGCCCGCGAGGACCTACTTTGGCCGCAAGGCGCCGCGAGCAGGGGGCGCCGGCGCGCAGCTGCGCCGCCTGCCGCGTCCGTCGGCCGGCGCGCCTGCCACTGGCCGCCCCCACCAGCCGGCTGTAGCGCGTGCGCCCACGCACCGCGCTGCCAGCACGCCGGGCGGCCCCCCCTCACCGGCCGGGGACGGTCCCACCCAGCCACCGCCGCGTATCGCCTCACACCCAGATCCCCTTTCGCGTTCGTGGGCATGGTGGGTCCCCTTTCACGTTCGTGGGCATGGTGGGTATCCCTGAAACAACCGGTTAATAGCTCGACCGATCGTCGCCAACACTGATTCACCTCTAGCGAGAACAACCGCACCACAACGGGTTACCTGTTGTTCATTTGCGTAACGTCACCAGCAAACGTAGACGTCCATCGCCATTTGCAACGAGTATTGCATGCCTGTGTCAGGTGTCACAACACACTACGTCTGCCCACATAGACGCAACAACATGTGCACGCCTCGAGAACACGTGGAAGGTAGCCCCCGTACGTATGCGGTGTCCATTGCGCGAACGACTGTCAGCCGGCCTCTGCAGGATGTCGCAGATGTGGAACGCGGTGCAACATGCTATCACGGTGTGTGAGAAGAGACGACTACGTCCGAATACACGCTCCACTACATCAACAGACTGCTCATGCTGATCGCCATCCAGGGCGTCCGTTCCTCCCACACGTCTGAATGGCGTACCACACTGCAATCCAGCTCTTATAGGGAGACGACACGTAGCTGCGTGCACAATATTTGGACTGTATGGTCTGCCGTTGCTAGGCGCAGTCGTCGTACGGTCACACATGTGCCACGATGTATCATTCAGTACATACGGACCAATGTGCAGTACAGTTTGTGGGTTTTGCGTACATCGGCGGACAGGTGACAGGCCGTACCACAACGTAGGCTGAGTACGTCGGCATGCGAAGGGCATTGAACATGCAAACTTCTCAACGACCAGCTTGCGAAGGCAGGGGGGAAGGGGGGGGGGGCATGTACGTCCTGCTGCTATCCACATTACAGTGTATAGCAGGAGCATGTGGAAAGTCAGCAACACCTGCAAGGTGTTTAACATGACGCGATACACAGGGGACCGGGCAGTGCGAATAGCGAACTATATTGCGAGGGTTGCGGTTAGGCAACACTACACTAATTTAACGAGTTGCATAACAATTACAGAGCAGGTTCAGCGACAACGTGCGTCAGGTTAAGGCGCAATATAGGTTAGGTTGAGGCACAATATAGGTTAGGTTAAGGCACAACATGGGTTACGTTAAGGCACAAATTGGGTTACGTTAAGGCACAACATGGGTTACGTTAAGGCACAACATGGGTTACGTTAAGGCACAAATTAGGTTACGTTAAGGCACAAATTAGGTTACGTTAAGGCACAAATTAGGTTACGTTAAGGCACAAATTAGGTTACGTTAAGGCACAAATTAGGTTACGTTAAGGCACAAATTAGGTTACGTTAAGGCACAAATTAGGTTACGTTAAGGCACAAATTAGGTTACGTTAAGGCACAAATTAGGTTACGTTAAGGCACAAATTAGGTTACGTTAAGGCACAAATTAGGTTACGTTAAGGCACAAATTAGGTTACGTTAAGGCACAAATTAGGTTACGTTAAGGCACAAATTAGGTTACGTTAAGGCACAAATTAGGTTACGTTAAGGCACAAATTAGGTTACGTTAAGGCACAAATTAGGTTACGTTAAGGCACAAATTAGGTTACGTTAAGGCACAAATTAGGTTACGTTAAGGCACAAATTAGGTTACGTTAAGGCACAAATTAGGTTACGTTAAGGTACAATATGGGTTAGGTTAAGGTACAATATGGGTTAGGTTAAGGTACAATATGGGTTAGGTTAAGGTACAATATGGGTTAGGTTAAGGTACAATATGGGTTAGGTTAAGGCACAACGTAGGTTAGGTTAAGGCACAACGTAGGTTAGGTTAAGGCACAACATAGGTTAGGTTAAGGCACAACATAGGTTAGGTTAAGGCACAACATAGGTTAGGTTAAGGCACAACATAGGTTAGGTTAAGGCACAACATAGGTTAGGTTAAGGCACAACATAGGTTAGGTTAAGGCACAACATAGGTTAGGTTAAGGCACAACATAGGTTAGGTTAAGGCACAACATAGGTTAGGTTAAGGCACAACGTAGGTTAGGTTAAGGCACAACGTAGGTTAGGTTAAGGCACAACGTAGGTTAGGTTAAGGCACAACGTAGGTTAGGTTAAGGCACAACGTAGGTTAGGTTAAGGCACAACGTAGGTTAGGTTAAGGCACAACGTAGGTTAGGTTAAGGCACAACGTAGGTTAGGTTAAGGCACAACGTAGGTTAGGTTAAGGCACAACGTAGGTTAGGTTAAGGCACAACGTAGGTTAGGTTAAGGCACAACGTAGGTTAGGTTAAGGCACAACGTAGGTTAGGTTAAGGCACAACGTAGGTTAGGTTAAGGCACAACGTAGGTTAGGTTAAGGCACAACGTAGGTTAGGTTAAGGCACAACGTAGGTTAGGTTAAGGCACAACGTAGGTTAGGTTAAGGCACAACGTAGGTTAGGTTAAGGCACAACGTAGGTTAGGTTAAGGCACAACGTAGGTTAGGTTAAGGCACAACGTAGGTTAGGTTAAGGCACAACATAGGTTAGGTTAAGGCACAACATAGGTTAGGTTAAGGCACAACATAGGTTAGGTTAAGGCACAACATAGGTTAGGTTAAGGCACAACATAGGTTAGGTTAAGGCACAACATAGGTTAGGTTAAGGCACAACATAGGTTAGGTTAAGGCACAACATAGGTTAGGTTAAGGCACAACATAGGTTAGGTTAAGGCACAACATAGGTTAGGTTAAGGCACAACATAGGTTAGGTTAAGGCACAACATAGGTTAGGTTAAGGCACAACGTAGGTTAGGTTAAGGCACAACGTAGGTTAGGTTAAGGCACAACGTAGGTTAGGTTAAGGCACAACGTAGGTTAGGTTAAGGCACAACGTAGGTTAGGTTAAGGCACAACGTAGGTTAGGTTAAGGTACAACGTAGGTTAGGTTAAGGTACAACGTAGGTTAGGTTAAGGTACAACGTAGGTTAGGTTAAGGTACAACGTAGGTTAGGTTAAGGTACAACGTAGGTTAGGTTAAGGTACAACGTAGGTTAGGTTAAGGTACAACGTAGGTTAGGTTAAGGTACAACGTAGGTTAGGTTAAGGTACAACGTAGGTTAGGTGAAGGCGCAATGTAGGTTAGGTTAAGGTACGATATACCTTAGGTTAAGGTACAATATCGCTTAGGTTAAGGTACAATATAGCTTAGGTTAAGGTACACGTTGTAGGGAAAGGTGTATTTTGGGGGGGGAGGGGGCGGCAGGTTCGTTGATAGTGATTATCGTAAGTGCATGCCTGCGGGATCATCCGATTTGTCACGTCAGGATGCACTTGTGGCTCATGACAGGCGGCGCTCCGATTCCAAGGTTGTGGCAGATCTGTGTCTTTCATTCCTGCCATTGTTTGTGTACTGTGACAGGAGGCAGTATTGTGATGTTGGGTGCACCCCTGTGTAGGACATGTGTGGGTGTTCGTGGCTTAGCTGAGCAATGGCGGATGTCGGAAGGGTGGGATATTCTGTTTTCTGGGTGGACCTCCCGGTCTGGTTATGATAGTGTGGATTGTGTAATGTGGCGGAGAGGATGCACCGGATGTTCTTCCATGCTGGTGGTTAGATATTGTGTGTGTGCCTGTTAGAGGCAGAGAGTAGTGTGTGATAGTGTCTGGCTGACGTGTGGTTCTCATTGTGTGCAGAGTCTTTCAGCATGTATAGGGACGGTTGTATATATTATCTGTATTCTGATGGCTCTGCATCTATTACTAATCAGTGCCGTGTATACGGTTACTCTGGTTCCAGTCGAAACTGTTCTATCTCTGTACATTAGTGACACTGCGGCTCCACTATGTTGCCGCCCCTGTCGGCCGTTTCCCCCAGTGTGTGGCTAATGATTATCAGCAATCAGTCTATTAGTCAATACCGGTAGTGTGACGACGTGAAATGTCCGGGATGGGGGAAGCTACACGCTTCCCGTGGGTCAGGGCCTAGAAAGACTCTTCCCACGCAGGAGGCTCGGACTGTCATTACTCTTCCGAGAAATATATTTGCCCAGCGTTTTTTGCGACTGCGAGTGCGACGCGTACGAGTACCGACATGGATGGGGCGCTTCCTAGCTGATCGCTCAGCATCGGAGAAATATATTTGCCCAACGTTTTTTGCGACTGCGAGTGCAACGCCCAAGGGTACCGACGTGGATGGGGCGCTTCCTAGCTGATCGCTCGGCATGGGAATCCGTACAGTGAGCAATGCGATCGCGTCTGTAGCTTGTACGTGGTACAGCTCGCAGCTCATGTATAGGGACAGCGGGAATGTCGCATATTGGACATAACTCTTCATGAAACGCAAGTTATAGGTGTGGATTGCACATTACGACTGCGGGAAACTTCCGCCGTTCATCCGCTGGCGTTGCGAGTTTGGCGGTTGGGGTGGGGCACGAGCGGGTGCGGGTGGTGTGATTGCCGGTCCACGACTTCGTGCGGCAGAGGCACTGGCGTTTGGGTGCTGTGGTCGACACAGGCTGCATGCTTTGTGGGTGGCGTCGAAAGATGGGCA